>NW_021703784.1:52406132-52481423 GCF_005190385.1 Monodon monoceros
AGCCGGGCCGCGCCGCCTAGTCCTCGCCCCGCGGCCGCCGGCCGCCCCGGCCCTCCCTCCCCCGCGAGCTGCGCACCGCCAGCCGGCTGACCCAGCGGCCCGCGCCCGCGCCCTTGTCCGCCGACCCCGCGGCGGGCTCCAGGCTGCCGACAGCATGAGCGGCGGCGGCGACGTAGTGTGCACCGGCTGGCTGAGGAAATCGCCCCCCGAGAAGAAGTTGAGGCGCTATGTGAGTGCGGGCGGTAGCGGGTGCGGCCGCCGAGGGCGCGAGCGGGGGCCGAGGGGCTGGGGGCTCCGGGAGGGACGGCGCCGACGGGGAGGGCGGGCCCTGGGGAGTGGGGGGGGGGTGCGAGGAGCTGCCGGCGGGTCCCGCGGCTCGGGGCTGTGTGAGGCTCCTGCACACCTGTCACAGGTGCGCTGCGAGGGGCGGGGCGGGCTGGCGACCAGGTTGAGGCTGCGGCTTGTTCTCCGCGGGGCGGGCGCGGCGGCGGCGCCTCTCTAGCCAAACCCCCTTTAAAACTAAATCCAGTATTGAAGTTTGTATTAGATTGTTTTTGGACACCGAAAGAGTTGATTCCCGGGGCTGGGGGACCATACTAACGCCGAGCGGCTCCAGCCTGCGGGGCTGGGGGTAAAGGGGGGCGTAGGCTGTGGGGCCGCGCCGCCCGCCCCCCACAAAGGGCGAGGCGCCTCACACCCTTTCCCCCTTCCCTTTCTCTGACCGCCCCTCCCGGTGGCCGCCTGCTTCCTTCCAGTCCACAGCCTCTGCATCATGGGCAGCGTCAGCAGCATGTGCAGTCCTTGTATTAAGTGACTCATTTGTTTGTCCCCCTTCTTTCCCTTTATTCCGTGTGCCTCTCACATGCATCCCCCCACCCCACCCCCGATGGTGACACTGCAGTTTGGTCTGCTACAACTGGTCCGTGTTTTGTGTTGTGCAGTCCTTGGGGTCTGGGGTCGGGAGAGATCAAGGTTCTCAGTTGCCAGGTGGTGCTAACCGACAGTGTTTACTGTAATTGCTGGGACAGCCTCTCCTTTCTAAGTGAGAAGCTGGCAACATCCTGGGGAAGGTCGTACAGCCTGGTGTGAGCGGTGAAGAGGTCTGGCTTCCCCCCGCCCCCAACCAGAAGATGCCTTGCTTGGTGGGGTCAAAGTACAAGATGGTGCCAGTTTCTGAGAATTGGCTGAAATCAGTCCTGGGCTATTCGACTGAGTTTGGAAATGGAATTAAGATCGCTAAAAGATGTCCCGGTCTCCCATCCTCTTCTCTTTCCTTCCTATGAAATGCTCTTGTTAAACTGACTCTCGGTGCTGGACTCTCTGGGATCATTCCCACAGCATGGAAGCGAGCTGTTGCCTTCCAGCTGCAGTGCATCAAGGGAGCTCTGAATAGACCCTGCCCTCTGTCAGCTGCACCAGTGGCTGTCCATGGGGGGAGAGGCAAAAGCTTACCAGTTTCCTGTCTTGGCTCCCCAGATCAGAACCAAGGGACTTCTGGCCTCTGGATTGAGGAAGTGACATTCTGTTTTTCAAAGGAAGTGTGGTTGGGAGTGCAAGTGAGTGTGTATGTAAATGAAGTCAGGCTCTTATTTAGATCATTTGCTGGGGGGTGGGGGGAACCTCAGGATTTAGCACATGACTTTTTAAAGTGGACATAGATTTTAAATATAGTAGGGATGATACAATGAAGTGTTCATCTCAGTTTTAAAGCTCATTTTCAGAGACGTCCATGTAGCCAAAGAACTATAATTGTTAAGAAAGATTTTCTCCTCTTGAGGGCCATATCAGTTCATTAGGAAAGGTGACTTTTTATATTAGGTTAATATAAAACTATTAATGTTACTAATGCTATTACTGTTTTTACAACTATAAAGCAAAAACAAAAATCTTTGGCCCCAAAGAGCTTCTGAAGACTATCAATAAAAGTGTAATACCATTCCATACCACCTACTGGAATAAAGTATCCAGTAAAAATGTGACTCTTAATTGTCAAGTTAGAACACTACCCTAAACAACCTTGAAACTTTGTTTTGAAACAGTTTGCAAACAAGTTGACACTGTATCTACATTGACAGATGACTACTTCAACTCTATCACCCTCTTTATGATCCATTTCTTGGGTATTTTTGTTCCCAAGCAACTTTAGCTCAAAATAACCGGGTTCAGAGGCTGTGGGGTCAACCACCTTTTTCTCTCATTTGAAGTACTTGACAGCCTATAGTCATAAGATGACCTCAGCCTTTTCCCATCTCCCTCGCAGCTCAAGCCCATAAGACCAAACTAGTAACAGCTTTTCTTAGACTAGGGTGTGATGTGTTCCATTGGTATGAATGGAAGTCTCCCCTACTGTGGAAGTTCACTTCCCTTAGTTGAAACTGAGCTGGTTCGTGTAACCCTAAACTCTTGGGGAACAGTCTTCCCATACATCTTCTTTTCTTTGAGGGTTTTGAGAATTTCTCTTTTAAGTTAGAACCTCTGTCAGCTCCCTCTGTTCGTTAGAGGCCCAAGTTCACTAGAACCAAACTAGGAAATTTCCTAGCCCCATTGCTAAACACATACCCCCAAATTGCTGCTTATTCTGGTATATATAATAGCCATGTGGTATTATAGATTGATAAATCTTCATTATAAGAATGTATCAAGAATCTGAAACAAGGGGAAAAGAAGTTTATGAAATCTATTGCAACTATTTAAAAAAATTTTAAAAACCTACTTCTTTTTTATCAATAATTTGGGGAGGAGGTAGATGTAGGAGTAAAAATAAAGAAAGAAAGAAGCTATGGCAAATGTTACCAGGATTAGCTTTGGGGATTTCTTCATCGATGTCTTTTCCAATTTATTAATTATAAGAAAGTGTAAAAGGTCTGTTCAGGATTTGCTCTGTGCCCTGGAGGAATTACAAAAAAATGACCTCTGGAAAATGGTGAGTGTTGCCTCAGGGGCATCACTGTATGGTTGCAGTGGGAGGCTGGCAGAAGGAACAGCCCTCCCATCATGCTGCAATGTGCATGTATATATGTGTGCATGCCTGCATGTGCACAGGTGTGAACACACACATGTATACATGTATATAAAGCTGAAATCAGATCTTCTTGAGGAAAAAAGTACTTTATGACACACACTGCCCTGTAATTTTCTATTATTTTCACTGAGTTAAAAAATTTAGGGGAAAAGATTGGCAGCAGCACTGCCCCCTAGTGGCTAATTTGGAGAAAGTTGTGTGTTGATTCTAAAGAACAATGGAATTAAGGAAACTTTATTTGTTAAATAAGCTCATTTATTAAATATATGTGTCCCAGGCGCTGGATTAGATTCTGGGAGTAAAGGTTAATCCACCCCTTCAGCCTTAGCGGATGACACTGCCGCCTTCTTCACAAAGAAGATTGAAGCTATTAGGGAGTAGCTGTCAGCACATATTGTGACCAAATTTCCATATTTACCTGTATCCGCATGGTTCCTTATCTTTTTCTGACTTCTCAGAGTAGAAGTACTATTTCTAACTGTTTATCATTTTAATAGCCATCTGTTGAGCATTTACCTGTGCCAAGCACTATGCTTAGACCATTCATCTCTTAATTTAATCATTTCAGCCCTAAGAGAAAGGAAGCGACTTGCCCAACATCACCTAGCTTTGTCCCAAAGCCTGAGCTTTTTTTAAAATTTAACTTTATTTTCGGGTAATTGTAGTAGCTATGTAGTTGTAAAAATAGTGAAGAGATAACCCATGTACCCTTTACCCTGTTTCTCCTAATGGTAACTTCTTGCAAAATTATAGTACAATGTGATAATCAATATATTGACAGTGATACAGTCAAGATATAGGACATTTCCATCAGCACATGATCCCTTATGTTGCCCTTTTATGGTCACATCCTCTACCATCCCACACCCACCACATCCTTAACCTGTGATAATCACTAATCTCTTCTCCATTTTAATATATTATTATTATTTCAAGAGTGTTATATAAATCGATTCATACAATACATAACTTTTTGGGATTGGCTTTTTTCATCCAGCATATTTCTCTGGAGATTCATCCAAGTTCTTGTATGTATCACTTGTTCATTCTTTATTATTGCTGAGCAATGTTCCACAGTATGGATGTACTACAGTTCATTTGTTTAACTGTTTACCCATTGGTTTTAATTTACATTTCCCTATGGCCAATGGTGTTGAATATCTTTTCATATGATATTTGCCATCTGTATATTCTCTTTGGTCAAATGTCTCTCTTCAAGTCTTTAGTCCATTTTCTATTTGGATTGTTTGCTTTTTTTACTGTTGAGTTTTGAGGGTTTTCTGTATGCTCAAGATACCAGTCCTCATCAAATATGTAGTTTGCAAATATTTTCTCCCAGCCTGAAGCTTGTCTTTTCATCCACTTAACAAGGTCTTTCCAGAGCCAAAGGTTTTGATTTGGATAAAGTCCATTTTACCAATTTTACATTTTATGGGTTGTATTATTTTGGTCAAATGTAAGAACTCTTTGCCTAGCCCAGTCGCAGAGATTTTCTCCGTATTTTTCCTCCAAAATATTTTATGGTTTTATATTTTTCATTTAAGTCCATGATCTGTTTTAAGTTAATTTTTGTATAAGATGTGAAACTTAGATTGAGATTTTATTTTATTCATTAGTAGTAGTAGTAGTAGTAGTACTTGGCAATGGATGCCTGATTGCTCCAACACCATTTGTTGACCAGGCTGTGCTGTCTTCACTGAATTGCTTTTGCACCTTTGTCATAAAGCAGTTGGGCAATTTGTGTGGGCCTATTTCTGGGTTCTCTGTAGTGATCCGTCATCCCATGTGTCTATCCCTCTGCAATACCACATACTCTTGATAACTCTAGCTTTCTGATGAATCGTCAAATCTAGTAGACTGATTCCTCCGCTTTATTCTTGATCAGATTATTCTTAAATTTTTCTGAAAGGTAAATTTGAAAAGTCAGCACATCATTAGAAAATTTGAGCAATATTAAAGTATAAATAAAAATTACCTGTAATCCCATTATCCTTGACTTTTTCTTTAAACTTGTCTTCTCAACAGAGAATGTGAATGTAACAAATATAATTTAGTTCAGTAATTTATCAAGCAGCCATTATGTGCCAAGCACTCAAATTCTGGGACTACAAAGAAGAAAAAGAAAGGGTTCTTTGAGAGGTGGCCCTAACTAGAAGTAAGCCACGAGAAGAAAGCTTTCCAGCCAGAGAGACCACTGACAGTGGAGGCCAGGTGGCAAGGGCCCGAAGAGTGTGTGCAGGACACTAAAAACAGTTTGGTGTTGCTGGACCGTCAGCAGGATGATGGAAGTAGTGGGCTATGAGACTGGAGAGGTAGGCAAGAGAGAACATACAGGCTGGTAAGAAGAGCGGACAAGTTAAAATGGTCAACAGTGCATGAAAAGGTGCACAGCATCAGCAGTCATTAGGGAAATGCAAATCAAAACCATAATGAGTTATCACTTCACACCTGTTAGAATGGCTGTCCTCAAAAAGACAAGAGATAACAAGTGTTGGCAAGGATATAGAGAAAAAGGAACCCTTGTTGCACTGTTGGTAGGAATGCAAATTGTTGCAGCCCCTATGGAAAACAGTGTGGAGGGTCCTCAAAAAACTAAAAATAGAACTGTCACATGATCCAACAATTCCACTTCTGAGTATATATCCAAAGGAAGTGAAAATAGGGTATTGAAGAAATATCTACACCACAGTGTTCGTTGCAGCATCATTCACACTAGCCAAGATATGGAAACAACCCAAGTGTCTATGAATGGATGAATGGCTAAAGAAGATGTGAAAGAAAAAATACATATGTACACACACATATGCATACATACATACACACACAATGAAATAATATTCAGCCATGAGAGAGAAGGAAATTCTGCCATTTGCAGCAACCTGAATGGACCCTGAGGGCATTATGCTGAGTGAGATAAGTCAGAGAAAGACAAATATTGCATGATATCACTTACATGGGGAATCTAAAAAAAGCCAAACTTAAAGAAATAGTAGAATGGTGGCTACCAGAGGCTAGGGGGTGGGAAAATTGAAGAGATGTTAATCAAAGGGTACAAACTTCCAATTAGAAGATGAATAACTTCTAGAGATCTAATGCACAGCATTGTAATTTTAGTTACTGTATTGTACGCTTGAAAATTGCTAAAAGAGTAGATCTTAAATGTTCTCATCACAAAAGAGAATTACGTGATGTGAATGGGGGTATTAGCTAAAGCTACAGTGATAATGATACGAATGTATATGAATGTAGCAAATCGACCTGTTGTACACCTTAAACTTACACAGTGTTATATGTCAATTATTTCTCAATAAAGCTGGAGGGAAAAAAAGAACAGGCGAGAAGGAGGTCTTCAGAAACTAGAGTGAATTGAAGATTTGTTTCTAGACCATCCTAAGCAGCCAGGGCTTTATATCAACATATTATTTGAGTATTTAAACAAATGCTCTTTCTGGTCCCAATTCCTGGGACAGATAGCCATATGGAAATTCCTTTTAGCAGCTTTCTGCTCTGTGGTCCTAATCACTGGATTGATTCTTCGATTGTGTCCACAACATCAAAGAGACTGCTCTGTTCCAGGGCCAGTCTCCTGAGTGTCTTGTCACTAGCATTGGGTCAGAATTTCTCATTTGGAAGCAACCCTTATGTCTATCAGCAGACGAATGGATAAATAAAATATGGATGTACATGCAATGGAATATTGTTCATCCTTAAAAAAGAAGGAAATTTTTATACATGGACTTACTACAAAATGGATGAACCTCCGTGACATTATGCTAAGTAAAGTAAGCCAATCACAGAAAGAAAAATATTGTGTGATTCCACTTCAGTGAAGTACCTAGAGGAATCAAATTCATAGAGACTTGCCAGGAACTGGGAGGAGGGAAGAACAGGGAGCTGTTGTTTAATGGGTACAGAGTTTCGGTTTTGCAAGACAAAAAGTTCTTGAGATGGATGTTGGTGATGGTAGCACAGCAATGTGAATATTTAATGCCACTGAACGCTACACTTTAAAATGGTTAAGATGGTAGATTTTATGTTATATGTATTTTTCCACATGTTAAAAAGAAGCAATGCCTCATCTGTTAGTACTTGGCCCTGCGGATACTTTAGTGCAAGAGAAAAGACAGGATGGAATCGCCGCAGCCTTGAATGATAATGGAATGTACAGCTACCCCTCCCCCGGCTTTATGCTTGCTTCTTTTTATTTATCTACCAGTTGTCAAAACAGTGCGTGGATTCCTCAGTAGCTTTCAAAGTGATCAGTTAAGGTATTTGGGGGGAACATCATGAGCTCACACATTTATACACATTTACGTGTTCGAACCTGTTCTGGTTGTCGTCCTTATTGATGCTCAGACTGTACTCTTTAGCCAGCGGGAGGCTCTTCAAGTTGGCCTCCGAGTCCTTTTGACATAACCTTACTAGTAGGTTTGCTATCTGATACGACAAGATGTTCCAGGCCTATCTTGTACGTTTCTGATCCATGCTTTGAATTAACCATTTCCTCCAAGAGTTCTTTTCTTTTCTTAAAAATGGTATCTAGAAACCACATGGGCTTTAAGGGGTGCTCATTGCTTTTGGGTTGGTCACACACACTCAGTTTCAAATATTATCAGGATTTCATCACAGTGGCTTCATCTATCCCTTTTACTGTTTCTTTGCTCAAATATCTTAAAGCAAATTCTAGACATGTACATAAGTCTTACAAGCATGTGTGTGAAAACAAAGAAAGAAAAAAATGCAAAAAAAAAGACAAGAAAGAAAAAAAAAGTCTGTGAAAATACTGTACCTTTTGTTCACATTTCCCCTGGTTAGACATTTATGTTACTTCTAATTATTCACATTTCTGCTTGAAAGGTGCAACATCCTCTGAGAGCTTCACCCCAGCTGATAAGCCCACAGGATTTAGATATCATTAACTATCACCGCAGTACACTTGGAAGATTTTCTTGGATGGGCAATCGTATCTTTCCTTAGCCTGCCTTGGAAAAACGTACCGGTTGGAGGTTTGCTGGCTTGCAAGAGCAAGGGAAAGGGCTAAGGCTTATCAGTAGAGAGGTTAACATTCTTGTGAGGACTACAGGAATGAATCTGTTGTTTTGATCTTTTGATATAATTTTCTAGAGGCAAAAATGGGTGTAGTCTAGATAGGCGTATAATTTTTTTTTGCATACCAACAGAGGCTACAATATGTTGAGTTTAATTCCCATTAGAAGCCTAAAGATACTATCATTGATGAATAGTGAGTCTACGGAGTACATGATATTCCCCTCTGAGTTTACAATCTTGTTGGGGAAGCAGCTTGAATTATAACGGCAGACAATATAAATGGCAAAGACCAGTGCTGTAGGAGCCCGGGAGAGATTGGTCTAGTGTGGTCCGTGATCCCAGTGTCCCAAGACCTATGTTTAGATTTTACTCGCTGGGGAATCTGCCATTTTACCTTTCTGCACCCATTTTCTCCTGCATTCTTAGCACTTAGTTCACGTGTCACCTTGTGGCAGCCTTTCCTGCCCTGTCTTCCCCATCAAAATGAGTTATCCTTCTCCATGCTCCTGTCATTATGCCTTAGTACCATTGACTAACTTGATTTATGCTGTGCTTCCCCCAGAATGGTAGCTTCTGGACTGCACCATGTCATTTGTTCATCCTTGTAGCCCTGGTTCCTAAAACCTAGTTATTGGTTGACTAGGACTTAATATGCTTTTAAGTCTGAACAGATATTTCTTTAAGATTGGTTACATTTCTTTGGAGAAGAAAGAGCTTGAGCTGGAATTGGATTGAAAGTGTGATTTTTTTTTTCTTTTAGCAGCAGGTTTCGGAAACTTTGATGGGATAGGCTATTAAAATTGAATTTTGGGGTAATATTTAAATTTCACTCTTATAAAAAAGTTATTGTAAATCAGAATATTATCAAAAAGCAAATAGCACCATTAATAAAAAGCACCTGTAATACTCCTACTACAGCATATACATTGTTAACATTTTACTGTATTTCCTAGTCTCTTCTGTGTCTACAGTGTGCTTTGTATACTTTATAAAATCAGAGTGAGACTGTACCACCTTTTGTATGCTTTAAGTTATATAGTATTAAAAATATTTCCCTGTGTCACAGTCTTCTAAGACGTGGCTTTTAATGGTTGCTTAAGCATAATGTGACATAACACAGAGCTTCTCAAGTATGTGTAATATAAGGACACTTTAAACAAACATTTTTACATGTTCTTGATGTTGAATTAAATTATCTTTATTATTATGTTTATTTATTATGTTTCCCAAATGTCTATATTATTATTATGTTTCCCAAATGTCTATAAACAAAAACTATGAGGTATAAATGTATACTTATAGCCCTTCTACAATTATAAAACCGAAACAAATTTTCAAATTAACTTCAGAGCCAATATAATTCACATTAACAACACTGGATATTTTGCTGAAACTAAATTGCTGCTTAAAGTGTAGATATGGCCCTTATTCTTTTTTTTTTTTTTTTTTGGCCGCATTGGGTCCTTGTGGGCTTTCTCTAGTTGCGGTAAGAGGGGGCTGCTCTTCATTGCGGTGAGCAGGCTTCTCATTGCGGTGGCTTCTCTTGTTGCAGAGCACAGACTCTGGGTGCGTGGGCTTCAGTAGTTGTGGGACACAGGCTCAGTAGTTGTGGCTCGTGGGCTCTAGAGTGCAGGCTCAGTAGTTGTGGCACACGGGCTTAGTTGCTCCGTGGCATGTGGGATCTTCCCAGACCAGGGATTGAACCTATGTCCCCTGCGTTGGCAGGCAGATTCTTAACCACTGCTCCACCAGGGAAATCCCGGCCCTTATTTTTATGGAAGCTTCTGTTCTGTGTGCCATGCTTTTCTTTGTTTGACCTATAGTGAAACTTTGGTTCGTATAGCAAGCCATTTGGCTTTTAATTGGTATGACCGCATTATTTATATGCAGTCACCTCTGTCCTTCTTTCTCATTAGTCATTAGCCTATGAAATTTAGAGAACTTAATACTTAGCATCAATTAGATTATAAATGCAAATGCTGGTAATCAAGAAGCATCTTTCACTTGTAAGATGATCATTCACATGATTGAGACTATATTTACATATTTTAAGATCACCCTTGAGATAAAAATTCAATATTGAAAAATATTTTGAAGTGGATTTGCAGATTCCTGGGGATGACATGTCTTTGGGCCCCATTTGAAAAATCCTGGTGTGACTGTAAAATGCATGGGCTCTGAGGTGGGCTCTTGGTTGGAATCCAAACTGAGCCTTCCCTGTGCTCTGTGGGTTTGAGCAAGTTTCTTAATCTTTCAGAGCTTTCATTGCCTAATCTGTGAAGTGTAGATAATGGTAACTTTAATCAATTAATTGAATAATTTTAACTCAGAGGTGTGCAGACATGAATGCTTTTTTCCCCTCTAGTCAGAATTCCCCACTGTGCTTTGTCAAAATCTTCCTTTCCTCTAGGGGACAGATCCCTTGATGGTACCTGGGGCAGAGTCCACAGACTTCTGGTCACTCTGGGTTATTGCAAGGGCACCATTGTAACATTTCACTATTATCTAATTGAAAGCTTTTCCTACTGCTATTGCTGACCAGACTTGTGGCTCTGGGGGTGTGACGTGGGAAAAGGTAGATCTGTTTTACCTTTCCGCTCCTTTTCCCTGTTCCTCACCTCAGAGAGTTTGGGGCCGGGAGGACAGTCCGTCTGGGGTATTTCTTCCCTGCTCCCTTCTAGGTCCCAGAGGTTGGTGTGTAGGGATGGGCAAGAGGGAGAGGGACAGGGGTAAGTGTCTCTTACCTGGCTGCTCTTGGGTCCTCCTTGATGACGTTTACTGGTTGCCTGACCAGCACTGCCTGTGTGCCCGCCCCATGATTGTGAGTTCCTTAGAGGATAGGCTTTCTCACCGTGTGCTCTCCAGACCTGGAGAGGAAACTGCTATTATGTTCTTTCGACCTCTTTTAGGCCAACCCCTCCCCTTCTTGTTACCCCACAGCTGGGGCCCACTTGACTAATGGACAGCCCTCTTGCGTGGGGACCTGGCAAGAGGGCTTAAGGCCATCAATCTCCGTGGGACTTATTTTTTTGTTTTTTTTTTTTTTTGCGGTACGCGGGCCTCTCACTGTTGTGGCCTCTCCCGTTGCGGAGCACAGGCTCCGGACGCGCAGGCTCAGCGGCCATGGCTCACAGGCCCAGCCGCTCCGCGGCATGTGGGATCTTCCCGGAGCGGGGCACGAACCGGTGTCCCCTGCATTGGCAGGCGGACTCTCAACCACTGCGCCACCAGGGAAGCCCTCCGTGGGACTTCTTGACCGAGGGGACTCATGTCCATGCCAAACAGTGGGGGAGCAGCGCTGCTGCCCCTTCTTACCCCACTTCTCCTTCCCCTGTCCAGAATGGTCCAGGGCAGATGTGTAATTCAGCTGCCTGAGCAGATATTCACCAAGCATTACGATTTTTAAAAATTCTTGTCCCAATTCTTTTTTTGTGGCACTCCTGAACTCAGTAACTGATTGATTTAGAGGAGCCCACTGTGGGGGTAGGGAGAGTACCACCCGAAAATACAGCACGACCCACTAGGTCAAAGGATCCAGGGTTCCCCCTCCCCATCTCTACTCTTCTTTTGTGGGCTGTGGAGGGGGAGGGGCAGTGCAAGGGCACAAATGGGGGCTGGGTTAAAAGGATTCATGCTACAGCTTCTTAATACATCCTTGAATTAGCCCAGCCTCAGTTACTGACTGCTGTCTACTTTGTGGGAAGCTCACCTCCTCTCTATTTTTAGCTATGGGTTCTATTTGCCAATCTTGTGCAACTGGAACTTTATAAATGGCTGTGGTATTAAATATGATAATGCCAGGCACATTGTAAGCACTCTATAAACGGTAACTGTTACAGTTATTGAAGTGCCAAGTTTATTTGACTCTTCTCTTGTTAGACATTTAGGTAGTTTACTCTTTTCCACTATTTTAAATAATGCTGTGATGATCTTTATAGCAAAGACTTTTATCCTTAGGACAAATTGCTATAAATGGAATTTCTAATTCAAAGAGTGCCGTTATTTGCATGGTTTTTGTTACATCGTACCAAACTGCCTCTCAGAAAGGATAGAATTTTGCTTTCCCTGATTCTTCTTTGATCCCTGATTCTTCTTTGATAATAGATAGTATAATTTTTGAAAATACTTGATAATTTGACCACTGAAAAAGTAGTTCCTGATTTTAATTTGGACTTATTTGATTGCTACTGGTTTGAATACATTTTCATATATTAAAGACTCGTATTTTTTTAACAAGTTGCTTGTTCAGATGATGGGTGCTTTTTGATATAAATAGGAAGATTGAGTAGTTTTAGGTATGAAAAAAAAGGGAGCTTGGAATAACTTGAGCAGGGAATCTCCAACAGTAGGGAGGGAAAAAAATGACCACATCTGACCAGACGTGTACGCAGGCCTCTCGCTGTTGTGGCCTCTCCCGTTGTGGAGCACAGGCTCCGGACGCGCAGGCTCAGCGGCCATGGCTCACGGGCCCAGCCACTCCGCGGCATGTGGGATCTTTCCGGACCGGGGCACGAACCCGTGTCCCCTGCATTGGCAGGCGGACTCTCAACCACTGTGCCACCAGGGAAGCCCGTTCCTCTTATTTATCAGTTGCCTTCTGAGACCTTTTAGCTCCGATTCCATAGATTTCCCCCGTGCAGGCTTCTCATCTTAATTTGGTTTCAAGGCCTACCTCAGATGTCATCTGCTTTGCGCCACTTCCTGGTTTCCTCCTGAAGGACATGTGTCTTCCCACATCATTCCACCATACCTCCATAGAGCTCTTAGGATGATGCTGTTTGTGTTTTTAGATCTCTCCCCTTAATTACATGGGCTCCTCAAAGGCAGCGATTTTTCTTTTTTTGTTTGGCACAAAGGCACTCAAGCAGGAAGTAAGGTGATGAGTAAGAATCATCCTTTTTCTCTGGTAGCTCACAGTTTATCAAAGAAAATGGACATCTAAACTTACTGAATATAATGGAGAGTGTTCTGCTATGCTAGAGGTTGTGGATAACGTTACAGGGGAGTGGAATAGAGGAATTTCACTTAAAGTGGGGTAGTTTCAGAGAAAGCTACGGTGAGAATGACAGTGGAGCTGGGCTTTGAAGAATGAGTAGGAGTTCATCAAACAGATGGGAGAAGAACATTTCAAGTAACGAGAACAGCTTATCAAGGGTCTAAAGATACAGGCACATGAATGTCGAGCGAAAGTATATGGATGGGGAAGGATTAAGAATGAGGTTCAAGTGGCCCCCTCTGTTCTCCCCAAGACCCCATCTTCATTACCTTTACTCACCATGATCCCTTTGCTTTGTCTGGAATATCTCCCCCTGTCTCCTCGGACCCTATCAATCATTCTGCAAAGTTACTGAATACTTATTATACACCATGCACCAAAGAAAATAGACAGAAATGGGTTCATGGACAACTTTGAATAGCATCATGGGAATGTTAGCCCCATGCTGAAAATCTACACAAGAGAGTGGTGTCTTACCCAGATACTTTTTGGACTGCTAAGATTCCAAATAACTAAAACATTTTCTATTATAGCAACTGTAGATAAAATAGATATTCTTAGCAATCAAAAGAGTATTATAATTTCTTTAGTTCCCCATGATAACAGTTTCTCTCAAACCAGGCTTAGGCAATCAAAGAAAATATAGTTTCATATCTTTTTATATAACTGATCTTCTTTTCTGTCAGTTCACATCTGTTGTTCCAGTTTCTTTTCCTTCATGATAAATCTTTGGACATGATAAGGCATGCCCAAAACATAGTGGCATAAAACAACCACTTTATTTAGCTCACAGATAGTGTGGGTCAAAAATTCAGACAGGGCATGGCAGGGACTTGTTTCTTCTCCCAGATGTCTGGGACCTCAGCTGAGAAGACTTGAACGGCACAGCAGCCCTCACTGCTGGGAACTGGAATCGTCTGAAAGTGTCTTCACTCACATAACTGTCAACAGGGTTGGGATGACTCAAAGGCTCCATTCAGCTGGGGCTGTTGACCAAGAGTGGCTGGAAGCGGCCTCTACATGCAGCCTGGGCTTCCTCCCAACATGGCAGCCTCTAAGTAATCAGACTTCTTACAGGGTGGCTCGGGGCTCCAAGAGTGAGGGTCTTAGTGGCCAAGGGGGCAACTACATGGCCTTTTTAGTGACCTCATCTTAGAAGTCACACAGTGTTACTTTTGCCATATCTAGTGGTCAGAGGAGTCTCAGGCCCACGCAGATTCAAGGAAAGGGAACATAGATGCCCAACTTCTTGGCAGATGGAATGTCAAAGAATTTGTGGCCGTGTTTTAAAACTGCCATAATTTATAAGATTTTAATTTTTCAGCATAAACAATCTCCTTTGAATCTTTGCAAAGTTCAACTTCCTAATCAGAGCCCTTTGAGTAAACGCTTCGTTCGTCAGAGTTCTGCCCACTTCCCTTTCTAAACCCCCAAATCTTATTCCATCAGGGCAGGGATTTTGTTTGCGTCACTTATCTCCAGGTCCTCACCTACCCAGAACAGTGTCTGGCAAATAGTTGATGCTTAATACCTGTTACTGACTGCTTCATGAGAATGCTTACTATGTCTTTGTGTGAGTTAGAGAGAAGAGGATGTCTGTGTGGCCGTGTCCTCTGCTTCATTGTCTAGTTTGGAATGTATCCTGGAGTTGTCTGTTGAGTTGTAACTAGTCCTGTCTGTCCTTTGGGAGTGATGTGCAGGAACCCACTATGGAGGTTGTGGTGCTAGACATTTGTCTCAAAGTCCCTGTGCACTGAGACCTCTTTGCTCCAACCACAGACCTCTGCTGGTCCACCAGTCTCTTAGCAACTTCTAGATGCACTGAGTGCCAGGCAGGCTTTAGGGAGAGAGCACTGCTGCCCCAAGCTCATCCTTCTGGCTGTCTCCTGCTGCTACATCCGAGCCCTTGCTCCCATACATATATTGACACAGAGCTGAAGATTGAACTCCAGTAGCCTGAAGGCCACCCCCATGTTCTGTATGGGAAATGGGAGTCTCAGGATTTCTGCAGTTCCATTGCTCCCTAAGTTGAACTGGTTTTGGTGACAAGAAGGAATGTGTATGTGGGGAGGGGGTGTGTGAATGAGGACTGTGTCTTTGTTTACCAGTTCTACTCCCTTCCTTCCCCATAAGGCCAGAGCGAGTGGCTTCTCTTTTACTTCCCCTTCTATGGCTGGGGCTTCTCCTATATCACATCCTCCTTTCCAACTCAAACTTAGCTGCAAATAAGGAGGCACTTTATAGATAGAGCACGTGACGAGAAACTGCTCTGTCAACAAGGGAACACAAATTAGGAAACATTTCAAAAATATTCTAACAGTTACTCTCCATTACATTGAGGCACAGGTAAAATGACCTTAACTAGTTATGGACCAGCCGCCTTCCACCAGACCACATCTTCACAACACCAGTACCATAATGGGAGCCTGGAGAGTCTGTTTGAGGAAGGTTGTGAGTGCATTGTCAGGACTCTTAAGTGCTGCCCGGTCCTTGTTGCTGACTTTAAAAAGTGAATCCTTGAGTGTCAATTTTCTCTTCAGCAAAATGGGGATATGCTACCCGTCTTCTGATTGGCAGCTACTACAAGTTCAGCATGATTGTTAAATGAATGCTTAGATGATTTCCATGGAAACCAGTTTCCCATCTCATTCTTCCTGAAGTTTCCTAACACTGTTTCCAAAAGACCTGGGGTGCTTTAGAAAGCATAGATGCCAGCCTGCTCTGGTCTAAATGAATCAGAACCTCTGAGGGATGGGGCCCAGGGATTTGTGTTAAAAAGTTAATTCATGTGACTTTGTGCACCCCCTGATTAAAAACCTCTGCCAAAAAAAGACTAGAGATACAATATTGTAGTGTTCTGGGGGCAAGTCTTTTTATGAGACTGTCTATGGCTTCTGTTTAAGTTGGACTTGACCAGGTGAGAAATCACTTATTTTCAGCTTGCTGTTGGGGGCTCCAAAGTGTTAGCCTTGCCAAGCCTGGTTTCTATTCCAAATCCTTTGTAAACCAAGGGGACAGAGGCAAAGTGCCTCCTTATTTGCATGAGTGTCCCTATCAGGGTTTTCTATTAACTGGACTTATGGTTGGCGAGCTTTGAGCCAGTAAGTGCTATGCTCTTTTGTTACTGCACTTGGTGTGCCTGGTGTTAATGTAAACTGTCTAAAGCTGCCTGATTCTAAACGGATACATTTGTGTGATGGTGGATACAAAGGGATCTATATTATCCTGAAGAGAACAAAGCAGTATTATCTTTTCCTTGTAGGAAGTTATTGTGCAACAAATGCCTAAAATGTCTCCTGGGTACAAGGACCTCTGCTAGGCACAGTGAGGGATAAGCATTATAATGAGGACTCATATGAAGCTGATAATATTGGTAACCCGTGGGGATTTGGGTGGGAGGGATGGTCAAAGGGGCTTCAACTTTATAATGTCTCAATTCTTTTCTTTTTTACTTTATTAAGATATAATTCACATACCATAAAATTTGCCATCTTACAGTGTACAATTCAGTGTTTTGAGTATAATTCACACAGCTGTACATCACCACTGCCTAATTCCAGAACAATCCCCCCCCAAAAGGAAACTCCGTACCCGTCAAGTAGCCATTCTCCATTCCCTTCTCCATTCCCTTCTCCATTCCCTTCTCCCCAAAGCTCATGGCAACCACCCTTGCTTTCTGCCTCTATGGATTGGCCCGTTGTGGATATTCCATATAAATGGAATCACACACTACGTGACCTTTTATGTCCACCTTCTTTCACTGACCATAATGATCTCCAGGTTCACCCATGCTGTAGCATTTACGTACTTCATTCCTTTTTGTCTGAATGATATTCCATTGTGTGAATATATCACATTTTGTTTAACAAGTTTAATGTGATTGTTAAAATGAATGCTTGGGTGATTTGTGTGGAAACCAGTTTCCCATCCCATTCTTTCTAAAGGACCCAGGGGAATTGTTAGGTCATATGGTAACTCTGTGTTTAACTTTTTAAGGAGCTGCCAAATGGTTTGTCTCAACTTTTTTATAAAAAGAATATATTCATACTATTTTTGTAGTTATGAACCAATTATTAAATTCCTTTAAAAACAGAACAGAAAGCATTACAGAGGATGCAAAGAAGAGCGTATATCCAGTTCTGATTGTATTCTCTGGAATTCACCAAGTTCTGTTGCTTCTTAATTTTTGATAAAGTCACAGAATCAGAACAGTAGAAGAGCTACTTCCCTTCTATCAGAGTCTCTAAAAGAAGAGATGGAAAAGAACGTGGCCTCATTCTTCACGTCAGTCTCAAATGTTTCCCCCACATGTGATCTTCCCTGTTCATGTCAGAGCATCTTGACTGAAACTCTTCCCTAGCACTTAACACATTGTGCCAAGGAGCAAGTCATGTGTATATATATACACCTCTCTCCTAGATGACAAGATCCTAGAGAGCAAAGAGAGACGAAGCCTTGGGCTCCTATTTGTACCACCTGTAGAGCATATGCTTGATATATGCCCATTAAATATTGACTTGAATTATATTAACATCCTTAGACTTTTCAACTTGATATTAAGAGGAAAATTCTTTTCTGACCAAGATCCCTAGTTCACTTCTCTGTTATGTGGAGTTTCTCATTCTTCTGTTTCTACCCAAAGAAATATGGTTTAAGGCAAGATAAGAGTTAACTTTTTTTTTTTTTAACAAAGCAACAGTAAGCAGGACTAGTTGTGGGAGTAGGATTATTGTGTTACTTATTATGAAGCTATGTTCTCCAAGCATGTCCACAGCTGTGAGGTCAGAAGGTTGGTAGAGAGCATTTGAGTGAAGATGAGAGAAATTATTTTCTAAGAATATATTGTGAGCCATATACACACACATATATACATACATACACATATATAGGTATATATAGAAAAATGTACATGGATATTCCTATTCACAAATAGATTTGTCTGTTCATATGTCTATGGGATACTGTTCTGAGCACTTCTTGTTTGTTATCTCATTTAATCTTCACAGCAGCCCTAAGAGATAGGCACTTTTATTTTCTCTATTTTTGGGTAAGGAACTGAGGAATAGGGAATTTAGGAAATTTGCTGTTTTCTCCATTAGAAAAGAAAGGAAACAGAGTTTTGACCCCAAGTAATCTGGCCTCTCTATATAGAATAAGCACATGTTTTTGTGGGACAAATCTGAGTTTGGATCCTGGCTCTACTGTTTAATAAGAATATGACCTTGGATAAGTTATCTAATCTCTCTGAGCCTCCTTTCTACAAGGGGTAGTTGGCATATTGGGAGTAAAGTTCTTCATTCCACTTTAATTCCCTCTGCTACTTCCTTGTGGGTATGTCTTTGGTAACATTACACAACGTGACAATGGCAGGATATGAGAGTGATGGCAGATTTCAACTGAAATTTTTTTGAGTTTTGTTTTGTAACAAGTAAGCTATTCAGCATGTCCGTTTCTGGCCATGATGACAACATCGCTTTCTAAACTCACTGAGAGACCACTGTTACTATGGACTTAATTCTGACCCGGTGGGAAATATCTTGGTAATAATGAACTTTGTGAGAGCTTGGGAATGTGATGGTCAATTTAGTTTGCTATCAGTGAAGAGAGAATATTGTACCCCAGACTTTAGGAATGCATATTTTAGAAAGTGTGTATCTAAAAATCTTGACCAATGCTAGTACATCTAGAGAAGATGACCAGGGGACTGTGTGGGATCCATGTCAAAAACGGAGTAGTCGAAGACTCAGGGCCCTTTTGGTGTGAGGAAAAGAAGAGGAAGTAGATTTCTTTTCTTCTAGCTGTGAGCTTTCTTGTGCTTCAGTGTTTCAGTCAATGATTTCTGTATCTTCTTCCTATTTTCCATGGAAATGATTGAATTCCCTACATGACCTACTGACTTTTCTGGAATCCTATTTCTAAAGTCAGATCAAAGTTATATTAAGTGTATTTTTTGAAAAACATTAGAGAATCTGTGAAGCACAAAACTGTCACTGTAAGTAGAAGGATCATGGCTCATAACCACTGGTTTTGATCTCATAACCATGGATCCTATTGGAATTCCTTGTTATTAGTAGACGCAAATAAAACAAATGTTTTCTGCTCCCAGCTCTATAGGGACTTTATTAAAATTGGAGGAATAGTATTTTCCGGTGCTTTGAGCTGTTAGAAAAATAGGCTTTATTATGGCTAAGTCTGCAAACTGAATGCAAAAAGGGATGATTGGGTTAATTTCTATGCATGGTGACTTAGCTTTGTGTAGGGGCTGTGCAATACACAGAGACTAACAATTGTTCTTGGAAGGTCCATTAGGCCTAAAAATATAAGTCTCCCTGTTGTTAATTGTGCTAGGGAAAAAAAAAAAGCATAACTCGAGTGTTCCCTTTTGTGGATCCAGGAAAGCTTTGTTTTGGAATATGGAGGCCCCAGCAGAAGAGAGCTAAGGCAATGTAGGCTTTTACTGAGCGCCTGCAGGATGCCTCTCACTGGGGATGTAAACGATATGGTTCTTGGCCTTCAGGAGCCTGGATTAGAAGGAAATTGATCAATCAGTCAATCACTAATTGAGATCCACTGAGAAACGTGCTGTGAGAGAACAGAGAAGGGTACAATTAATTGAGTGAAAATGATCAGAGAAGGCTTCAGTGAGGTGTTATATGCACTAGGTCTTAAAGGACCTGTGAAAGTTGGACTGAAAGTGGGGAAGAAAGGTATTTCAGCCAGAGAGAAGACCGTGTGAAACTGGCCTCCCGACATGCTGGAATGATTGGAATGGAGCTGATAGGAGAGAGGAGTGGTGGGATTTACAAGGTAGATGGGGCCAAGTTATAATGACTCTTGAGTGTTATGTTAGGGAATTAGGGCTTTCATTCTCTGGGGACCCTGGGAACTGTGAAGGTGTGTGCGTAGGTTTTCATAGCCTGACCTCACATGTGTGATACAACAACCTTTGGTTTTATGATCAAATAATTTGGGAAACATTCCATACTATATTTCTCTTTTTTTGGAGACTCTGTGTATGTAACCACGTTGAAGGCTCTGAAATGATAAGATAAACCCATTTGACTTGTTTACGCATGGTCCAATGTGTTCAAACGTGGGATCCCTTTCATTTATTTTACCTTGTATCATGTTTGGGACATGTGATATAGGTAAAGGAGGAGGAGGAAGGACAGGTTTCTAGGAAAATAGAAGAACCTCGCTCACCAATCTCTCAATATTGGGGGTGGGGGGAGGGAAGGGGAGCCATTTCTTAAACCTAAAGAGAGCCCTGCACTGGGCGTGAGGAAGTCTTGGTTCTTTTTCTGGCTTTGCTGTTAGGTATGCTGTGTGCCTTTGACCAGTTCACTGTTTTGAAACTCATCCTCCAGACACAGATGGTACTGCCTGACCACAAATAATTGGACACTCTATTAAGCAGTGTACATGCATTAGCTCATTAAATCCTCAAATCAAACCTCGAGTTAGAGTCCCATTTCAAAGATAAGAAAACTGAAGAATTAAGAGACAAAGGAACGATTCAAAGTCACTGTTTAGTAAATGAGGGTTCCTGGGTGGGTGGGGGATGAAACATTTTCAGTGGAAGAAACAGTTTAAAGGCACAGAAGCGAAAAGGGGTAGGCAGTCATCAAGGAACCACACACTGTGTATAATAATCTGCTGTGTAGCCCGCTTGGAAGAGTGGTGGGAGACAAGAATAGAAAAGGTAGGTTTAGGTCAGGTGGTAGAGGGCCTTTGAATGCCATGTCTTATTTGCATTTTTTTATCATCCCGATTTTCAAATGAGGTCTTAGAAATGTTATCATTCAGTGTTCCTTGAGTCTAAGATGGTATATATTTAAACATACACTATTATTTTATGTATTTTATTTTATGAAAAAAAATGCCTTACTGAAAGAGCACTCTTAGACTTACTTGGACGTGGATTTATAGTGTGTCACTCTCTTGCATACACCAAAAGGAAAATAAAAGTGAAATATATTCGTAAAGGATGCCTAACACTTCCTGATATTCAGTTCCAGCTTTGATTCACTTTTTGACTCATTATCCATATTTTGCTACCTGATAATTGTCCTCTATGTTATCAAGGGCACTGACAGTACATTTCTTAAAAACGTTTTAGCATTTGTTCTCCCAAGTCACTGAGACATAGTCTGCGATTTTCAGTGCTGACACTTTCTTGATCTTACCAGAAGATCTTAACAAAAAGTCTTCTCACAACTACTGAGGTTCATATTTCTCCATGAAATGGACCTTGAATTATTTGTTCAGGATTGCACTGGTCCAGTCACACCACCAGAAACGACAACCGAGTACACTCTTGTTGACAGCCATGTCCTGGATGCAGCTTGACTGTAAAAAACATTCTGATTTTGATGTCAAAATGTTCCAGAAAAGAAAAGAGAAGGATTTTAGAATTAACAAAATATGGTAGCTTATTGAAGGTTAAACAGTGGTAGAAGCTGCAGAACCAGTATTCAGAAATAAGAAATATGCATCCTGGAGCCAGACTGCTTAGGTTCCAGGCCCAGACCCTCCACTTATAAGCTCTGTGACGTTGGGCACGTTTCTTCACCTCTCTGAATCTGTTTCCTCATCTGTAAAATTGAGATAGTAATACCTGCCTTACCTGCAGAAGAGTAACTGCAAAGTAAGTGCCTGGTCCTTATTAAGCACTCTCTGTGTACTGTCTTCTATTAGTAACATTTTTGACAGGAGGAATTAACATGTATAGAGCATTTCAGTATGTCTTCAGTGCTTAATCTTTGGCTTGTTTGATAGGAGAAAGTTGAGACTCAGAGAGATCAACTTCTTCACAGCCTCACTGCTAGTCAGTGGCAGACCTGAAACTTGGGACTTCTGGTTTTGTTCAGTGCTCTTCCCATTGTTCTCATTGTCTCTCCTCCTACGGATACAGGGCTGTGGATCGTGCTTTGTAGTGCTAGCCTGCGGTCAGAGTGAATAGTGGTCTCAGAAAAAATATCCACTGTTGTCCCCGCCCTTGCAGCCTTGGAGGAGTTATCATCTTTGGTTGCCAGATAGGTGTGTTCATAGTTTAGATATGTCCAGACATGGTAGGGCATCAGAATAATTCTGTCCCCAGTACTGTCTAAGATCAGGCCTGCTTTGTGTTCTCGTGGGTCACTAGCTTTCTGAAATGAGGTTAAGGCACAGGTATTATTCACCTGGTGTGACTGTCTACTCATGTTAGAAATATAGCAGGGAAGTTGTGTCTGGCATTCCAGACCAAGACTTGGACCCTGTGACCTGAAAGTTGGGACATATCAGGGCCTCTCTCCTCCCTGAAGAGGCCACTGTAGCTTGCTCCTTGTCAAGCATGTCTCAGGGCTCCGATGTCACCTGTCACCAGGCATGCCTAGTTGACTGTTTATCAGTGTTTCTGCTGACCTTTGTCTAAGCAGAGAGAAAGGGAAAGAGAGAAGAAGTCAAGACAAAAGTCCCTAGAAAAAGCAAGATGCATAGAAGAATATCTTCTCTCCTGTTCCTTACCCCCAGGCTCAGCTCTTCCAAGGATAAGCTTTTCCAGAACAAGCGGATCCCATTGCTCTCTTTCCTTTCCTCTGCAGCCCTGGGGCACGGGTTATAATTAATTATCTGGGAACCACCTCTTTCTCCATTTGTTGCATTTGGCTCTTTAGTGTCCCTTTTTTTTTTTTTTTTTAAACCAGGACACAAGGTCATTAGACTGCACTTAGTTGCCTGACATAGCGATGGAACATACAGGTTAACACAGATACCAGGGCTCACCTGAGGCCCTGAAAGGAACCTTTCTCAGCAGCAACAGATGAGAGCTAACATATGGACATTTGAGTCTAGAACACATATTTCATTTCAGAAACAAAAAGCTATGCAAAGATAAGAAATAAACAAGAAACCTTGGCTTTGCTGGTCAAAGCCAAGCCCAGAGACAAGGTAGTCCTGATCTGGTCCTAGAGCACATAGCATTTCTCTCTAAGTTGCCTTCCTTAGCGGAATCTCTCAGAAACCTGCATGCTTATAGCCAGATGCTTTTCTAGGAAGGTGGAGGCTGTCCTGGACGAATGATTATATTTAGCTCAACTTGATGTCATGTGTGGCTGTGGCTACGAGCCTGCTTTTCGGAGTCAGATCCACCTGCTTTGAATCCTGGTTCTTCTACCCAATAGCTGTGTATCTCAGGCAAATGTGCTTAACCTGTTAAGCCTCACTTTCCACATCTACAAAATGGCGAGGGAACAATGCCTATCCCAGGACCGTTGTCTTAAGAAATTGTATAATGTAAGGTCAGTATGAGTCATTTAGCTTAGTCTCTGACATGTAGTAAAAGCATCCAAAGAAACTACTTGATAGCGCCTGTACTCCTCCCAAATTCAGTCTCATACCACACCACCCCATCGTTCACTACCATTCAGCCACAGCGGCCTCTCTTTTTTCTCTGAAAGAGCCAAGGTCTCCCCCACCTCAGAGCCTTTGCACTTGCTTTTCCCTCTGCCTGGACTATCTCACCCTCCCTCACCCTCTCCCACACCTCTGGCTCCTTCTCATCATCCTGGTGTGAGCTAGTATCTTCAAGGAGCACAGCCAGCTGGTTAAGAGCATGGACTCTGGATTCAAATCCTGGCTCTGCCACCGAGTGACTCCATGACCTTGGGCAACTTACTTCTCTGTATCCCAATATCTTCAACTGTAGAATGGAGTAATAATACCTATTTCATGAGGTTGTTGTGAGGAGGAAGTGAATTACTATATGTAAAGCACTTAGAATAGTGCTTGGCATGTAGTTAAGCTATGTAGAAGTGATTGCTGTTATTATAAAATGTCATTTCCTCAGAGAAACCTTCCTTGACCAGTTTATCTAGAGTTTCCTCCAGACCACTGTAATGATTTATTGTGATTACTGACATATTTGGGTATATTTTTGCCATCTTACTTTATTCTACTTTCTCTCCCCCTCCCTTCCATCGGATTCATCTGGTTTCCTTCATTTCTCTTTGTCTTCCTCCCATGG
Source organism: Monodon monoceros (assembly GCF_005190385.1). Lineage (NCBI taxonomy): Eukaryota > Metazoa > Chordata > Mammalia > Artiodactyla > Monodontidae > Monodon > Monodon monoceros. Next base: position 52,430,205 of record NW_021703784.1, read on the forward strand.
TTTGGAATACACACATCCTATTTCTTTTATTTTAATGATTTTCCTTGCATTTTTTTATACAAGTTCCTTACTTAATGTCTAAAGTAAAACATCTCCCTCCTCCTTAGAATTCAAGATCCTTAGAAAGTTCTCTAATTCTGCTTACTGCCTTCATTTTCATGTTTAGTGTTGTCTGTTTTTTTTTAACATCTTTATTGGAGTATAATTGCTTTACAATGGTGTGTTAGTTTCTGCTGTATAACAAAGTAAATCAGTTATACATATACATATGTCCCCATATCTCTTCCCTCTTGCATCTCCCTCCCTCCCACCCTCCCTATCCCACCCCTCTAGGTGGTTACAAAGCACCGAGCTGATCTCCCTGTGCTATGCGGCTGCTTCCCACTAGCTATCTACCTTACGTTTGGTAGTGTATATATGTCCATGCTACTCTCTCGCTTCATCACAGCTTACCCTTCCCGCTCCCCATATCTTCAAGTCCATTCTCTAGTAGGTCTGTGTCTTTATTCCCATCTTACCCCTAGGTTCTTCATGACATTTTTTTTCCCCTTAGATTCCATATATATGTGTTAGCATACGGTATTTGTCTTTCTCTTTCTGACTTACTTCACTCTGTATGACAGACTCTGGGTCCATCCACCTCACTACAAATAACTCAATTTCGTTTCTTTTTATGGCTGAGTAATATTCCATTGTATATATGTGCCACATCTTCTTTATCCATTCATCCGATGATGGACACTTAGGTTGCTTCCATCTTCTGGCTATTGTAAATAGAGCTGCAATGAACATTTTGGTACATGACTCTTTTTGAATTATGGTTTTCTCAGGGTATATGCCCAGTGGTGGGATTGCTGGGTCGTATGGTAGTTCTATTTGTAGTTTTTTAAGGAACCTCCATACTGTTCTCCACAATGGCTGTATCAATTTACATTCCCACCAACAGTGCAAGAGGGTTCCCTTTTCTCCACACCCTCTCCTGCATTTATTGTTTCTAGATTTTTTGATGATGGCCATTCTGACCGGTGTGATATGATATCTCATTGTAGTTTTGATTTGCATTTCTCTAATGATTAATGATGTTGAGCATTCTTTCATGTGTTTGTTGGCAATCTGTATATCTTCTTTGGAGAAATGGAATTAAGTGGTTAGGTGACTGAATAATGTATTGTTTTAGAGCCTCAAACACTTTTTCTCCATACCATTTTTATGTGTGTCTGGATTGAAGATGATTTCTCTTATATGAGTTTGGAACTTTTCATCCTTAAAATTTGAGGTGGGAGAAGTTCCATTCCCGGTAATGGAGAAGTACCTTGTATCAGACTAAATCTTCTGCAGAAAAAATAATTATAAACTCTAAACAAAATATGTGAAAACAATTGTTTGAAGTCACTGAAGAGCAACCAGAGTAGATGGAAATGAGACAGGATTTGACCCTAAAAAATAAGGAAAAGATATAAAATGTGGGTGAGAGCCACAGTTATGTGGCTTTTCTTCTGAGGGTATTATTATCCCCCAGTATGCACAAGGCAGAGTGACTGGAACTCAAATAGAAAGCTGTACTCATTGCCTGAAGAGTTTGGGCTTGACAAAACAACTGGAAATTGAAAGGGAAAATCCTGGAAGAGGGGAACAACAGAGCCTGTGCATAAACACCCCTCACATATTTGGTTGCCTCTGAATTGTACTTGGATGAGTGAGACTTTCAGGACCCAAGGAGGAAATAACCGCTGGAAGGCTGACATTGCTGATCCAAGATTTCAGCTGCTGCTCAACACAGGGGAGACAGATTTCATACCTAGTTAGAGACCTGCCAGCTTGGAGGATATGATAAAGACCGGAAGCTTTTCATTGAAACCCTAGAAGAACTGCAGTTTAGAATTAAAGGTTATATCCCCAAAGGGCATTACCCTAGGACTAAGGGCAGTACCAAAATAGACCTGTCCCAACAAAGCATAAAATAAAGCCTTCAAGGTTATCCTTCAGTAACTTAACTGCCTGGTGGAACAAAAGCCACTCTTCAAAGAAAGATAATGGAAGTACAGAAAAGAAGATTGAAAAGAAAGTAAATAGAAGTTCAGTGACTTGTGAGGTAATATCAAGAAATCTAACATATGTATAATTGGAGTTCCAGAAGAAGAAGGGAGAGGGGGAGGAGGAGGAAAGGGGAGACTAGGGCAGAAAAAATATTTGAAGGAATATTAGCTGAAATTTTGCCAAAGTTGATGACAAACAGCAACCCACAGATCCTGGAAACTCCATGAATTCCAAGCAGTATAAACACAAGGAAGAACATACCTAAGCACATCATGGTCAAACTGCTAAAAAAAACAAGACAAAGAAAAAATCCTTAGAGCAGTCAGAGGGGGAAAAACATATACACACATTACCAGAATGACAGCCAACTGTTATCCGAAACAGTGGAGGCCAGAAGTTAATGTAATGACATCTCTGCAGTCCTGAACAAAGAAAACTGCATCCTAGACTCTATATCCAGTTTATATAGATATATATATATGCAAAATAAAGGCATTGTCAGATTAAAAAAAAACAAAAACAGAAATTTTCTTACTAGATGACTCACAATAAAAGAAATACTATAAGAAGTAATTCAGGCCAAAGGAAATTGATACCAGATGCAAATTTAATTCTATAGGAAGGGAGGAAGGGTGGGCATAGGAAATGATAAATATGTCACTAAATCTAAAAAATTATCTTTCTGTGTCAGTTTTTTAAAGTAAATTGATACTTGAAACCAAAAATAATAACAGTGTATTGTTTGTAGCATATACAGAAGTGAAATATATGGCAGCAAATATATATATAAAAAATAGCACAAAGGATGGAATGGGGTGTAAATGGAAGTTGAAAGTTTCTTGCATTATAATTTAAAGTGATATAATATTAATTCAAGATACACTGTGATAAATTCAGGGTGTATATTATAATCTCTAAAACAAGCACTAAAGAAAGGGAGGGAAGGATGGAGGAAGAAGAAGGGGATAAAAGCTAAAAAAAAAAAAAAGAAAACTTGATTAGAAGAAGACAGAAAGGAGAAACAAACAGAAATAAAGTCTACTTAAACCCAGTTATATCAATAAATATATTGAATATAAATGAACTAAACACTAATGACAGAGATTGTCACATTGGATAAAAATGCAAGACTCAACTATAGTTGTAGCCCTCCAAAAAAAAAAAAAAAAGTCTTGTGTAAGAATGCTTATAGCAGCTTTATTCATAATTGCCAAAACTGAAAACACCTAAATGGGACTAGTTGTGTTCCACAACTGTAGAATTCATATTCTTTTCAAATATTCGAGTAATGCATGTTCAGGTAATACACGTGAATCACAGCTAAACTTTTTTTCATCATCGATTCAGACTAATGAGGTGGATTGGGGCACCCTCATTTTTATAAGTCTGGAAATGTGGCTCAGAGGAAGATGGGTCTTGTTCACGATGGCAGTCATGATGAAAGATGGGATATCTCTCACCATGGAGGTAAACAGTGAACATCTGTTCAACTTTAAAATCCAGGTACTTTCTACTCAAGAGCACAAAGTGAGTTAGCTTGGGTCTTAGATCTAGAAGCCACATCTCCTGAGTCCCAGCCAAGAGCTAGAAATCTGTATCATCTTCTCATTACATTCTAATAGAAATTTCTATAAAAATCCCGTTTGCTCACTGTTGTCAGTCCAACCAGTAGGAGATCTGTTTTGTTGGTTAAGTGGGTAATAAAACCCTTTCCTAAAGGAAAGCCTCACCTATCTTATTTTCCCATAATTTTAGGTTTATGCTTACTAAGGAGGAAGCCAGGGCAAGGAGACAGCCAAGGACATTTTAATTGAGTCAAGTGGGACATGCTTTTAATCAGGTTTTAGTGTATAGCTTCTGGAAAGTGCATTGAGATCTCTTAATTATCTTACCAAATCTGCATTTCAATTTGGTACTCTTGAGTGTTTAGAGAGTCACTGATAAACTAACCAGCTCCCCTGCGGAGAATAACTGAAGCCTCTGGAGGAAAACAGTCCTAAATTAGACTGAAGAAATATGAGATCACAATAATGTGAGCAAAAGGAGTTATTGATCAGATGGTTCAGAAATCTAGATCATCTTAAAAACTTGTTTATTCTATTATTCCTTTTGAGTATGTAGTGAACACTTGCTGATTGCTTCTCCTGAAGCCACTTCCCCCTTTCTCCGTCCTAGCAGTGCCTTAATTTCTTTAAGACATCTATGTGGTTCTGGGGATGCTGGCTCCATCCACCCTTAAGGTTTGGCCAGTCAGCAAGTTCCATCCCCCTGGCTACCATGATTATTTTGGATTGGGCATGCAACCTAAGAGGTGCAGTCTAAGTAAACTCTAGTTGGTGTGGTGTGTGGGTGTGATTTGATTACAGAAAGTGACTACCAGTCCTGTACTCTGACCCTAGACTTATACAGGGGTTCGCACTGTTGTAGATATGCACTTGGAGTGAAAAGGGAGAAAGAACCAGTGCCTCCCTGTCAGGGCTGCTGTGAAGATTGCATGGGAGCTCATAAAGCACCTTGCAGAAAGTCTGGCATAAAATATAAATTCATGCTTTAAGGACTTTTTGAATTACCAATGACAGAAACTACCTCAGACAAACAAGCAAAAAGCTGGAAATGTATTGGAAACGTAGTAAAGAAGCTCAGAAAGTTGAAGGAAATGTTCTAGATACCTGGGCAACTCTGAGGGCTTTATACACCAGAATCAGATTTCAGTGCCCCCGGGGCTCTCCTTGGGTCTCATCGCTGCTTGTCTGTGGTTGAATTTCTTTTCTCTAGGTGATAGGAAAGAAGGTCACCTGCAGCCTCCAGTCCTCCTGTCTCTGTGACCCAAAAGGCAAGGTCCCTACTCCTGAAACTCCAAATTAAAAAATCTTTGGGAAGGATACTAACGGCTTGGGTCATAGTTCCACCTCTGGCTCAAGGGCTGTGGCCAGGGATCGGAGAACTTGGTTGGTCAGATCCGGGCCACACATGCTCCACCTGAGACTTGCCTGGTAGACGGGGAGGGGTATGAGTGGCAGCGCCACCCAGGATCATGTCTGCATGACATGAATAACAATTTTCCCCAAATGGTGCCGAATAGTAAAACAAGTGTCCATAGTTATTTGGTATTGCTTTTCTTCCTAAGCAGATTTATTCTCCTTCTCTCTCTAATCAGGGTGGGGAGCAGGAAATAGGAATATAGGGGGGAAGGTTAAGTATGAATCGTATTGTTCACTTACTATGTAGTAAGTAACTTTTGTGTGTATTAGCCTATTACCTCTCATTTCATCTTTACTATAACACTGTGAGGTAGATAATATTGCCATTTCAGCCAGAAACAAGCTCAGGCTAAGAAACTAACCCAGGACCACCAGATATCCAAGTGATGGAGCCAGGAGCCAAAGCAGGGTCCACTTGTCTCCAAAGTGTACCATGCTCTCAGAATGAAGTAAGCTACACTTTCCTGGTTGGCATGCCATTCCTCCTTCCTCCCCTGGTCACTCCCACCATCTGTCCCCTATCAGAAGCCTGGATTAGAACTTGAAACCTAGGGGGAAGTCCCTGGTGGTCCAGTAGCTAAGACTCCACACTCCCGATGCAGGGGGCCTGTGTTCAATCCCTGGTCGGGGAACTAAAATCCCACAAGCCACATGGCATGGCCAAAAAATATGTTTAGAACTTGAAACCTAGGTTCTTCCAGACCTATAAGGACATTCTTGTCTCATCCCATAGTAGACAAAGGATGTATTCTCTCTAAAATAAACAGAAATGTTTGTGTGTTGACCTAAAACTGGAGAACACATTTCTGAACACAGTGTTTTACTTAAGTAGCAAAAAAGTTGTAGCAAGAACTGGGTGGCCTGTATTTGAATCCCACTAACTACCAACTAGGCAACATATTCTGTGCTTCAGTTTATTCCTCCATGAACTGAGGCTAGTGACAGAACCTAGCTCATAGGATTTGTTGTGAGGATTAAACGAGCTAATATATAAAGCACTTAGAGTACCTGCAAGTACTATATCAGTGTTAGCTCTCTTTATTAAAATGGGTTATTCATTATTAGTGGACTCTTTTGGTTTAGGGCCAAAACAGGCAGACTTTTCGCTTCAGGAATCTTCGTTCTTGGGTTCACATCTGGGTTGTACGCATTTAGCTCTCAAAGAAACAAACCCATCTTAGTATAATCTAAGGCAGAAATAACCTACTTACGATCCAGGGAGCACAGTTCTAAGGGGGAAATAGTCTCCCTGCCTGTCTGGTCCTGTTCACATACCTACTATTAACATTTTCCCCATATGTCACTTTGTCATACCTACATACTGAACTTTTAAACACTTGAGTTTAAATAAATTAGACTGTCAGATCTGTCAGACATGAGTCTGGAGTGCACAAAAGTGACTTCCTCCAAGATACTGAAGGTGATTTGGCAGAAGGGCGGGAGAGTCTCAAGTTTATGTGGTAGGAGAGTCTGTGTACGTGGGTTCTGAATGGAATACACTTTGCTGAGTGAAGAGCTAGGACAACCTGGCGGGATTTCAGGGCTGTAAGGCTCCCAGAGAGAAACAAGAGCACTGTGTGCCATGCATCAGTCACTGAATCAAAGAGGGAGACGGAAGGACACATCACTCACTGGCTCTTGTAAGCTTCACAGGTTTGGGGGGGCCCTTTCTCTGCCTCTCTGTCTAGCTCAGATTAGTACCTGATTCTAGGATTGGATCTGAAACTCATTTGTAATAGATAAATCTGAAGATTTCGCCTCTACATCAGCGGCCACATTGGGAACCACACCTCGATACATCGTTAACCTATTTAGCGATTGCTGGTCTGCTGATGCATCTGTCTTTGTCGTTTTCCCATATATTTGGTGTACAGTTAAATGCTTTTTTCCATATGAAGCATTTTACAACAAAAACATCCTCCATGTCTGTGAAACTGAAAAGACATACGGAAGCAGAGCCTTAGATTCTTCAAACTATATCTGGATGAAAAGACAAAAGTCAGACTACTTCAGAATCAAAGTGAATACTTGTAGCCTTTGATTTCGAAAGGTTAATATGATGGATGAGAATATTTCACAATAGTAGCTTAATTCAAATGCATGAATATTGGAAAGTGTGTGGTTTGTGGTCTTCCCTTTGGTACACACGTCCCTATGTGTGAAATAGAATTTTCGTTAAACACTGCAATTAAAACAATATCTGAATGGATTCGATCTGTTCTTGATTTGAGATCCAGCTTAGCAACTGCATTCTGGCATTTGTTTCCCTCCCCACCCCCTGCCTGTTGTATGCACAGAATTAATAAAGCCCTAGTGTGTTTTTTCTTAGTTCTTAGTTCCCTGATGTGTCTACCCACCCACTCAGCCAGAATAATGGGTCTCACCTTTGTGCTTCTGTAGCACAGCATATCCTCGAATTATGGTACTTACCACACTGATTGTTGCATACAATCCCTCTCCAACTCCAATAGAATATCAAAACCTGGAAGATAGGGATATTCTTTTTCATCTTTGTATTTTTAGCATTCAGCATAATGCCTAGCAGATAATAGGCATTCAGCAAATATTTGAATGAATCATCATTTTATACATTAAGAAATGGATGATTCATGAGGTATAATGACTTGACTAACATATCTGGTCAGTGGCAGACCTGGGACTAGAACCCAGGGCTTCACATCTACCCCCACCCCACCTCCCCAGGTCTTTCATTATCATAGGTGTTTGTTGACATGGACAGTAAGGTCCTACACAGACATCATTTTATGAGTCCAGAAATGGCACAACAAAAGCCAAACCTGTGACAAATATAAGGTTGTTTAAAGACCCTGGTCTTTAAAATTTTGTTTTTCTTTGAGAGCTGGTGAGGAGGTCATGAGATCAGAGAGACATCTATGGGAGTCAACTGTATGGAAAATCTTTATTGAGGAAGTTGGTGTTTTGGGATTATGAGACCAAATTGTGGATCAGCTTTTTAAGTCACTTGCTGTAATGTGTGACTAAGGTTGGTCTGTTTATTGCGTTCTATAATACGGTATTACTTCAATCAAACCTTCTGGTGTATCAAATCTTTGCCAAGAGGTCTCACGGCAGGTGAACTGGGGCTGGAATGTTTCACTTAACAAAAGCAAGTCTTTCAACAAGGAGGTGTTGATACCAGCTGTGTCAGGCACTGTGCCGGGCTAGAGCAACAAAGAAGCATAAAAAGAGCCTGGCCTCAGGGGAGCTGTCGATTCTGCTACACTCCTTAGATTGAACAGTAGTCACCCCTCGTTATCTGCCGATGAAGAAGACCCACGGCTACAGAAGACCAATTGTATTCATTGTGATTCACTGTTTAATATTGAATATAAGGAACTTGAGTATCCTTGGATTTTGTTATCTGCCAGGGCTCCTGGGACCAATCTCCAGTGGATACAGAGGGACGACTGTATTACGCAACGTAGTAAATCTGCTATGGAAATAAAGGAGCTGGGGATAGAGAGGGTCTATAATAACAATAATAATAGCTGCATTAATTGAGAACCATGCCAGGCATAGCGTTCTAAGCAGTTTACATGTATTACTTCAGTATTTGTTTATGTTTTTGCCAGTTTTTCTTGTCTTGGCCCCTTCAGTATATATTAAAGGATTTTTATCTCTACGTTTAGAACCTTTGACCTTTTTTGTTTTATGACTGGGGCTCCCTAATTTGATTAGAGGGAATCATTACAACCACCTGGCAGCTTTAGATCTGGCTGTGTATAGATAGTATGGATATCAGAGAAAAGCTATTCACATCAGTATTGACTGTTTCCCCCACACACACTTTCTCCCTGGTTCCTAACGTGGACAGATTCTTGCTTTCTGGGTCTTCTCCCAGGATTCTACTTTGTTCTAATAGGCCGAATGGAGTACAAATGTAAAAATCAGGAAGACACATGGAATCTCCACAGAAAAGAATTGAAAGATAAAGAAGAAAGAGGAGAGTGCCAATCTAAAACTGGGTTTTGAGGGTTGGGTAGGTAGGTTGCTGAGTGAGACGCCCTGAACAATTGCAGTAATTGGTGAGTAGAAGATAAAAGTATGGGTTATACCCATTGAGAAACACAAGTAAAGACTGGAATTATTCTTTTTTTTTTTTTCCTTCTTTAACCTTTGATTACTGGAATGTCTTTAAATTCCATTCTGCCCAGGCCTAAGGCACCTAGATTTGTTAGGATTTATTCAGGTTACACATATCACTCTCCATTTTAGCTGTTTTTTTCTCCCTTTCCTTGCTTAATACTTTTTCTCTTTAGGCATATAGCTGAAAAATGAGGAATTCTTACATTCTTTTTAAGAGTTTTTCATTTGGAGGGGTAGAGTGGGCCTTGGGAATAACACAAGTTAAGTACCCAGCGTTGAACCTTAAGGGGCTGGTCAAATTTATTTGCAACACGTTACCATATTGTCAACTAAGACTTCAATGTCTTTCTTATTTACTGGCTTTGTGGTCGCAGCTACAATCCACGTCAGGCGTCACGGAAGCTCTTGCTCTCTCGGCACCTCCAGTGAGTGTTCCTGGCAGGTCTAAAGCAAAGGCAGGAGGGTAGGAGCTGAAACAGTGGCTACTGTGAAAGCACCTGGTCAACCTACAAAGGATGGTGTTTTGTACAAAGCCTGGCACAGAGCTGACATTTAGTAAAAGTGTGTTGAATGAAAAGAAGAGGAAGAAAAGCAGATACCTGCTACTCATACCAAAATCTCTTCTTTTCCACCCCATCACCACCACCACCAAAACAAAGCCATTCTGTTACATCTTGGGACATTTGCCAAAGAGTTGCCCAAATACCTGTACCTGGTGATTTTCCTACCTGTATCTATGTGTATGTTGCCCACACTGTGGACCACCATTCAGTAAGTTAGAATTGTTTGGTTGCTAGTGAGAGAAACCTGGCTATAGCAGCTTAAACATACCAGGGTTATCCTCTCACATAAAAGAAGTTCAGAGATTAGTATCCAGGGTTAGCATAATGGATCCATTGAGTCTTCAGGAACCTATGCTCCTTCTGTCTTAGCTGCTGGTGAATTTCCTCCTTAACCAGCTGGGAAAGCTCTTCCCTTTCTGCTGCTACCTGGAATGTAGAAATGACAGTGGTGCTCCGAAAGTCAGCTTGTACCAAAAGGTTCAAAGCACAGAGTGAACTGCTGCTGAATCTGCTCTATTGCTGCTGTCCATATAATCTTTAGCAGCAACACTAACAATGAAGGTAATCAGTATTCTGGAAGATCCGCGAAGTATTTCAAAGTAGTTTCTTTTTCCTAGAAAGGAAAACAGGTCATTTAGTCTCTCTGTTGTCAGAGGGTTATCAGAAAAGAAGGAAATGAGTGGAAGGATGCTGTTTGCAGGGCTCAAGTGTCCTCCCCTTGGACCCTCCCAGGGGGTGTGGGTCCATCAGACGAGTGAGAGAATCTTCTAGGCTAGTGGAAAGAAACTGTGTCATCAACATAGCTGCATAAACCACTCCCTCACCTGGGTTCACAGGGCCTCTCCTGCAGAAAAGTATCCTTGGAGATTAGGAAAAGATTGAGACCTTTTAGGAGCTGTGGGGCTATGCAGCCTTGGTCAGGAGGAGTGTGTAGGGGGATAAGAGTGCCCTGAGGCATAGTTTGTATTATGTAATTTCAGTTCTTACAATAACCCTATTAAACGAAGTAGGATCCTCATTTTATATTTAAGGGAACTAAAGTTTTAGAGGATTTGTGTCACTTACTGAAATATCACCCCGTAGATGGTACTGGGATTTGAATGCAAATCTGCCTAACTTCAAAGCCTTTGATTTTTTTTTTTTTTCCTACCTTTCTAACCAGAACAGATGTTAGACTATGTTTAAGAAGTCTCATGGGTCCTTTAAGTGACTTTACTAATAGTCACATGAAAAGTTATCTCCCTTAAGAATTGGTGTTTGGAGTTCTGCTTCATTCAGCAAACATGTACTTGGCCCCAGATGTGAGCATAGCTGTCCTAGGCACCAAAAGGGGACACCAGAGAGTCAAATTAATAACCTTCTTCCTAAGGAGCTCCCAGTATAGTGAATAATCATAATATAAATAATGCTAAGCAGACTAATGTTAGTAGCGTAACCTGAGAGCTCCTGGAGGAGCATGGAGGGGAGGTGGAATAAGGGAAGGAAAAGAATTCCCCCCTCTTAGGTAAGAAGAGGCAGAGCCATGTCTGTCAGAGACTAACATCTGTTTTAGCCACCTGAGCTCATTTAATCTTCACAGTAACCGTGTAATATCCTGATTACATGGATGAGCAACCCACCCAAAGTTTCCCAGCAAGTACTAGGTGAATAGGATTTTCTGGCTCCAAGTCCTTGCCCTTTGCATTAGGCCACTGAGTATAGACCAAGTACAGTTTTTTCTAATGTTTAAAAAAATAATACATACATGGTGGTGCAAGTCCCATTCTATACACAAGTGTATGTGTTGTATGGGACTCAGTTAATGTACCTACACAGATTTCCTTGGTGCCACCTGCCCCCCAGGCCCTAGTGGGCTGGCTCAATGGCAAGTCTCAGCCGCTGGGGCTTTTTCCTCATTTCCTAACACTGCTGGACGTCTCAGCCTCCCTGGGTTAGGGTTGGGCTCTGGTATGTCTCTGTCGTGCCCACTGTGGAGAGAGCCACGGCCCCTCAGAGGCCTAAGCTCTGTCTGACCAGACCCAAGAAGGCTCTGGCTCCTCCTGCCTCTTCCAGATTCAAGTGTAGCACAGCCTGGATGTTGGGAGATGGGGGCACTTAACACCTCTGCTGGTGAAGGGTAGGAGCCAGCAGGTAAATGACTAACCGTCTGCCTTTCTCCCCCCTCATTCCCCCTCCATTCGTCACTGACCTTGGTCTTAGCTACGGTAGTTCTGTATCGTCCAGCTTGAAACATTCTGAACGATCATGCAGTTGGCTGTTTTCATGTTCAACTGTAGCCAGTTTGTTAATGCACAGCCTTGTGTTTGCTTTCCTTCTTACCCTGCCTCACTAGTTTTCTTCCCCTCCCTCTGCTCAGAGATTTCAACACCTGATAGAGCAGGTGAGTTTGGTCCCAAACTCTGTTTTCTGAGGAACCTGGGCAGGGTGGTAGTATTCAATGAAAAATAAGTAACTTTTTCACCCCACACTGCTCAGTTTACCCTGTCTTGCATCTTATTATATTTCACTGAACAGTATGATAATAGGTAATATTTGAATGCTTATACGCCAGGCGCAGTTCAAAGTCCTTATGATTTTGTGCACCACAATCCTATGAGATAAACCATGGAGATAGTTCCATCTTAGCATATACAGATCAATTGCATTTTGTATTTTTTGGAGGGATGGTTATCACTTTTGTTTAAATGGACCATGTTTGTAATAAATCAAAAAAGGCTGAAAAATTCAAAGAAGAAAATAAGAATTCACCCCCACATCCCATCATCTGAGAATAACCATTAAGCAAATAACATTCAGTGCAGCTCTCATAGACCTCAAGCTTTCACAACTATATAGTACGCGTGAGGATAAATGCTTTTGTTATTCCTGTAGTTTGCTAACACACGTGTTTCTCCCTCCCCACCCCCCAAAATTTTACCCAGGTATTACCTTGTGTCAAATGCAGCCGTTTTGCAGATGAAAGATTCTGGGCCAAAGCAAAAGATGTTTAACAGCAAAGTGATCTGCCCTGATGTGATTCTTCTAATGAAGGGGAATGTCCCCACAAAATGTGACAGAGATACAAGTTTCACATCCTAGAGTTTTAGCAACCAAAAGAAGCCATAGGCCATGTTAGCTGATCAGAGGTGCATTTGGGGCTATTCCATTACATTTTATTTATTTATTTTTTTGATGTAATTTTCTTTTTTTTCCATTACATTTTACATTTAAATTTTACAACACTAAGTTATGGCTCAAAACTAGTAGAGGTATCAACTATACTTCAATAAAAACAAACAAATTAAAAAAAAGTAGTAGAGGCACGGACTTATCAGTTAATGGGCAGTTAATGGGCAACAGAAGCCCATTTTGCAGGCAGGGGTGACTAAGTTCTTACTGCAGTGAGTGCCAGTGATTAAGAGAATCAACTGGAGACCAGCAGGTATGATGAATTTTCCTGGCCTTGGGGATGTTTTACCTGACTTTGAAGATAATTTTCCAGGGTCTGAGGCTGAAGATGAAAACTTACCCAATTTATTATTTTTCTTCTTTTCTTTTTTCTGTTACTATGCTGCATAGTTCCTTATATAGTAGTCCCCCTTTTCCACGGGGGATATGTTTCAAGACCCACAGTGGATGCCTGAGATTGTGGATAGTAGCAGACCCTGTATATGCTATGTTTTCTCCTGTATGTACATAACTATGATAAAGTTTAATTTATAAATTTGGCACAGTAAGAGATTAATAACAGTAACTAATAATAAAATAGAACAATTATAATAATATACTGTAATAAAAGTTATGTGAACGTTGTCTCTCAAAATATCTTCTTGTGATGATGTGAGATGAAATGAAGTAAGGTGAGTGACACAGGTGGTGACGTAGCATTAGACTACTACTGACCTTATGACAACATGTCAGGAGGAGGATCATCTGCTTTGGGGGATCCTGGATCATCGAGCCATGAAAATCTCAATGATTGAATGTCATGAGCAGACCACGTCGATGGTTGGGGATCCAAGGCAGGACAGAGCAGGATGGCATGACTAGAAACAGTGCACAACTTAAAACTTATGATGGACTTATGATGGCAGGTTAAGATCCACAGGTCAGTGCAGGGGACACGGGTTCGATCCCTGGTCCAGGAAGATCCCACATGCTGAGGAGCAACTAAGCCCGTGCGCCACAACTACTGAGCCTGCGCTCTAGAGCCCACGAGCCACAACTACTGAAGCCCGTGCACCTAGAGCCCGTGCTCCGCAACAAAAGAAGCCACCGCAATGAGAAGCCCACGCACCGCAACAAAGAGTAGACCCCACTTGCTGCAACTAGAGAAAGCCTGCATGCAGGAATGAAGACCCAACACAGCCAAAAATAAATAATAAATAAAATTTTAAAATAAATAAATAGGGCTTCCCTGGTGGCGCGGTGGTTGAGAGTCCGCCTGCCGATGCAGGGGACGCGGGTTCGTGCCCCGATCCGGGAAGATCCCACATGCTGTGGAGTGGCTGAGCCCGTGAGCCATGGCCGCTGAGCCTGCGCGTCTGGAGCCTGTGCTCCGCAATGGGAGAGGCCACAACAGTGAGAGGCCCGCGTACTGCAAAAATAAATAAATAAATAAAGTGGTTCATCTTATTTCTTCAAAACGTAAAACTTATGAGTTGTTTATTTCTGGAATTTTCATTTAATGTTTCTGGACCACAGTTGACTGCAGGTAACTGAAACCCCAGAAGTGAAACCACAGATAAGGGGGGACTACTGTAGTCATATTCATTGAACTACCAGTGTCTATTTGAGTCCATTGTTGTTTCTCTAACTTTCATACAAATAATTAGTGAAATTCTTGCTTTTTATAGTATGCTTCGTTCTAGTTTATATTAAAGTGTTTGCTTGTACTGTGACTACCTTTATAGCAATCTGTGTACATTTTGTTTAGATTGTAGCGTGCTTTTTAATCACCTGTCCTATATTTCAGTGACTTCTGGGCTAATGTGGTTTAGCTCTGGAATCAATTTTTCTCAGAATTTCTGGGTCAAAGTATATGTGCATTTTCATTGTCAAATTGAAAGAAGTGACAAGAATCAAAGGAGAACTGAGTGGGTTCATTTTTCCCATGTATCTTTTTTTTTTTTTAATTTTATTTATTTATTTTTGCTGCGTTGGATCTTTGTTTCTGTGCGAGGGCTTTCTCTAGTTGCAGCAAGCGGGAGCCACTCTTCATCGCGGTGCGCGGGCCTCTCACTGTCCCGGCCTCTCTTGTTGCGGAGCACAGGCTCCGGACGCGCAGGCTCAGTAGTTGTGGCTCACGGGCCTGGTTGCTCCGCGGCATGTGGGATCCTCCCAGACCAGGGCTCGAACCCGTGTCCCCTGCATTGGCAGGCAGACTCTCAACCACTGCGCCATCAGGGAAGCCCTCCCATGTATCTTTTAAGGTAGTTTTTTGCCTAGAATAATACGCATAAAGTCCCTGCTTTGAGAATTTGAGGTGACTGAATTTTTCCGGGTATCTTTCCAGACAGCAAGCCTATTATAGAGCAGATGGAAATTAGTCATATTAATGAGCAGTCTTAATCTGTTGATTGGCCAGGCAAACCCTATTCTTCAGTAGCAAGATAAGTTACTCCCTATTACCATATTCTTTTGGAGACCTTATCTCCTACACTAGTCTGTGATTTCCACATAGGTAAGAATTCTGTTTTGTTTTGTTTTTTTATATCTAACAGCCAATATTTGTGTTAAAACATCTGTGTACCAACTCTGTATAAGCACTGTTCTAAGAACTTAGTAAATGTTTGAATTTAATTGAGTTTGTATTACGGTGTATTATTTTATACCACTTTATAGTTTGGAAAACATTTTTTTTTCATTATCTCATTTGACCTTGAAATCAACTCTGAGAGTTGAGAAAATCAAACCCAGAGCAAGTGTGGTGTAGAGTCAGACGGCAGTTAATGACTGAACATCCAGGCTGTACTTTGCCAGTTAGTGGCTGGACATTCACTAAATTATGATGCCTAGAGAGGGAGGGATAGAATTATGGAAGACTTGTCATTCTTGGCTGAGCAGTTTGGACCTGTCTTGAAACAAGAAGAGAAAAGGAAATGTTTCTTGATAGCTTATTTTTAGACGAGGGCTCTTGTCCATCCAAGGCTTTATCCCCTCAGTCTAGACAACAGTAGCATTCCTTAGGGGAGTAAGAAAGATGATAAGTAGTAGTTAGCTTGCCTCACCCAGATTCCATTCCTACCTCCTAAAATTTTCCCTGTTTCCACCCAGCTCTTCAGCATCAGTCAATCCCAGTCTTTGGCTGGACTTGGCTTTTCGGATTGAGGACTACCCCTCCCGTTTCTGTCTTACTCCTTAGAGCTTTGGCTAGGAGCCCTTTAATTGCTGTTGACTAAAGAACTGGAGGCCAGCCCCTGCATACCGGGAATGCCAGTGGCTTTGTTAGCTGAGGAGGGCACTGCACTAACACTGCCCTCTGAATCCCAGAGCAGGTGGAGGAAATCTAATTAGCACTTAGTAAGCCGAGGCCCCTTGGGGAATTTCTGATAAAAGGTCAGTGCAAAAGGAGAAGGAATACTGACAGACTTTTCCTAGTGGGAACTTTCAGAAATGGACTGGGGATCCACTAAGCTGGATTCCAATCCTTGCTATTAGTGGCTTTTTGGCCACTGGCGAGTCCCGTTACTTATCTGAGGTTTCATTTTTCTTGTCTGCTGTCTATTCCTTTGCTAAACAAATATTTGTTTTGTAAAATGATCATGGCATTATCACCTGGGAAGCTTTTCCCAACATTTGCCTATCCAAATGTTACTCTGGATCTATCTCAGTCGATAGGGAGTGAATGTATCTAGTTTGGGAAATGTTTCCCAGGAACATTTGAAAATATCCTTGGTTTATGCTTTTCAAAGAACTTAGCCACACACAGCAAACTTGAGGCCTAGCACAGTGTTTCCGCTGCACACAGCAGTTGCTCAGTAAATATGTCTGAAGGGGGCTTTTCCTGGGCTGTGAAGTGAGGAATTAGAAGCAGAATTCCAGTTGGGAGAAGCACATTATAAACTATCACAGGCAATAGGAGTTTTACAAAATGGGGTTGAGAGCTATTAGTGAGTGGTGAAGTCGGTGGTAGTGAGTTGTGAGCAGCATTTTACAAAATGAAATAGAAAAAAGAGTTGCATTTGTTGTATTCAGTGCGGTTATCTCGTGAAATTTTTAAGTGAAATTTATGGGCACTTTGCTGCAATGCAATTTAAAGAGAATTTCTTGTTGGATTATGGTCAAAAGCCTTGCATCTAGGCAAGGATCCGTATTGGAGTAAATAGGGTCCTAGGGGAACGAGTGTCAAGAATCAATATGGAAAAAACACTGGGAATGTAGGTTCTCGTCTTTACCCAAGCTGTTTGACTTTGAGCAAATCACATTTCCCCTGGAACCTCATATACTGCTTCTTTCTTGTTGACCTGAATGTCTTCTGCCTGACTTTGCCCCCGTAAGTGCTTAGTAAGGCTTGACTTACATGTCCCTTCTCTAGCACCTACCTGATTCTGGACCACAGTGGCTGCTTATAAATACACGTTAAATGGTTGAGAACTTGCCCTCAGATCTCCAGGTACTTCTTCTGGGCTCTTCTTCCTACCTCTCCATGCAAACCTCTGTTTATAGCTTTTGAAAAAAATATATTTCTGTTTCTCTTCTGATGGAGAACAGACATTGTTTTACTCATCTGTGTATTCCCAGCACTTAACATAGTGCCTGGTACATAGTAGGTGCTTCATAAATGTTGCAATGAATACGTATTTTTTAAAGGGATCTGTAACAGATGATTCAATAAAACATTCATTGAACACTTATTATATACCAGGCGTGTGGTTGGTGCTGGGATAGATACAAATATGTATAAGAGAGCAATATTTTCCCTTGAGGAGCTTAGAGATTAAGAAATTGAAGCATAAGCACATAGAGTTGCTGACAAATCCATTTGTGTTAGTGTCTAGCTACACATGTGGATAATGTGTAACTTCCCATTTCTGCATTTGAATATTGGTCACTGAAACCAGACAGGAAGCATGTCTCTCCATCCTGATTGATCTTCTCAGGAATAAGTGAGAAACTTTGTTTCTAATGCAGTGATCTAGCAGTTCCAAAGCAGGTTAATTTGGGGGGGGCAAAAGGAGCCTTGCCCTTTTTATATCTATTACTTTTTATATCCCATTATGATAATGGACTTGTCAATTTCTACTTGCAGTGATAGCAATTCTTGCTTTATATATTTTGAGGCCATATTTTAGGATTATGTATCTTCCTGGACCTTTGAAGTTCCTGTCTTTGGAAAGTGACCCTTTTGCCTTAATATCTCCGTGCTTGATAGTCATTTAGTTGCAGCAGCATTCTTTTGAGTAGTATACGTGCCTCATGCAATTTTTTCCATCCTTTGACTTTCAGCCTACCTGTGGTCTTATATTTCAGGCGTACCTTTTAAGAACAATGTGTAACTTGATTATGTTTTGTTTAGTCTGTCTTTGTCTTTTAAGTGAGGAGCTTAATTAATTCACGTTTATTGTGGTTAATACAGTGAGACACTCTTTGTCTGTTTTTGTTTTTAATTAATTTTTATTATTTATTTTTTGGCTGTGTTGGGTCTTCGTTGCTGTGCAGGGGCTTTCTCTAGTTGCGGCGAGCAGGGGCTACTCTTTGTTGCAGTGCGGGCTTCTCACTGTGGTGGCTTCTCTTGTTGTGGAGCACAGGCTCTAGGTGCAGGGGCTTCAGTAGTTGTGGCTCGTGGACTCTAGAGCACAGGCTCAGTAGTTGTGGTGCACAGGCTTAGTTGCTCTGTGGCATGTGGGATCTTCCTGGACCAGGGCTTCAACCCGTGTCCCCTGCATTGGCAGGCAGATCCTTAACCACCGTACCACCAGGGAATCCCAAGACAGTCTTTGTCTTTTAACTGGTAGGTTTAACTGATTTACATTTACTGGGATTATGGAAATATTGAGGTTTATTTCAACCATCTAGTGTTGTGCCATGTGTGTTCTTGCCTTTTGGATTGAGTATTTTACTTTCCTTTTCCTCATTTTATTTTTACTCCTCTACTAATTTGGAAATTATACTCTGTTTACTTGATTAGAAGTTATCCTAGATATTCTATTATTCATACTTATTAAAATTCTTAAACGTAATTGATAATATGTTCACATGGTTTTAATATCAAATATTTGAAAAGTGTACTGTGAAGAATCTCCCTTCTGTCCTTCTGCCCCCATATGCTCAATTCCAATTACACAATGTATCTGTGCCTATAATATGTATTAGCCTATATATTCTAATACAAATTATAAATGTAGATACAAATATATAAATATTCTGTTTAACTGTTTAATACAAATTGTAATATAAAGCACAACTTTCTTTATACTTAGCTTTTTCCACTTAGTAGTATATCTTGATACTCTTTCCATATTAATACATGAAGAGTTCCCTTCCCCACTACTTTTTTTTTTGTTTTTAATAGCCAGGTGGTATTCCATCAATTGATGGAACCATAACTAAATGTGTTTATTGATGGACAGTTACATTGTTTTCAATCTTCTCCTTTAAGTAGATCTGCAAAATGTACTTATATCATTATGCACATATATTAGTTTGTCTCTAGATTAAATTTCTAGAAAGAAATTGTGTGGTTAAAAGATCTATACTGTTATAATTTAGATATATTGTATGTAATTTTGCCACATTACCTTCCAGAGGGTTTGGAACTTTTTACACTCCCACAGCAGTATATAAGAGTGCATGTTTTCACAGTCTTGCCAACATAGTTATCAAACTTCTGGATTTTCGCCAGTCTAATGGGTGGAAAATAGTATTTCAGTGTAGTTTTAATTTGCCTTCCTTTTGTATGTCATCACTGATCATCTTTTCACATGTTTAAAAATCATTTGTATTTCCTTTGCTGTGAACAATCTGTTCATATGCCTTGCTCATTTTCTATAAGGTTGTTGGTCTTACTGGTTTGTAGGAGCTCTTTATTTAAGAGATTGGCCTTTAATAATAGGAATTGCAAATTTTAATACAATATTTATTACTTCTAACCCAGCTTAATATTTGTTTTCTAGCTTTGCCTATAGGGGTGTGTGTGTGTTTGCATGCTTTGTGTGTGTATACTTACACACATATTTGTTTGTGTTGCCATGCAGGATTTATAGATTTTTGTGTAGTCACTCAAATGACCTTTTGTTTTTTATGGCTTTTAGACATCATTGTGATAGATAGTTATAAAAGAAATGTACTACATTCTTTAAAATCTTTATTGGAGTATAATTGCTTTAGGATGTTCTGTTAGTTTGTGCTGTATAACTAAGTGAATCAGCTATACATATACATATATCCCCATATCCCCTTCATCTTGACCCTCCCTCCCACCCTCCCTATCCCACCCCTCTAGGTGGTCACAAAGCACCAAGCTGATCTCCCTGTGCTATGTGGCTGCTTCCCACTAGCTATCTGTTTTACATTTGGTAGTGTATATATGTCCACACTACTCTCTCACTTTGTCCCAGCTTCCCCTTCCCCCTCCCCGTGTCCTCAAGTCCATTCTCTACGTCTGTGTCGTTATTCCTTTCCTGCCCCTAGGTTCATCAGAACCATTTCTTTTAGATTCCATATACATGTGTTAGCCTACAGTATTTGTTTTCCTCTTTCTGACTTACTTCACTCTGTATGACAGACTCTAGGTCCCTTCACCTCACTACAAATAACTCAATTTCAGTTCTTTTTATGGCTGAGTAATATTCCAGTGTTTGTGTGTGTGTGTGTGTGTGTGTGTGTGTGTGTGTGTGGATTATGTATGTATCGCACATCTCCTTTATCTATTCATCTGTCAGTGGACACCTAGGTTGCTTCCATGTCCTGGCTATTGTAAATAGTGCTGCAATGAACATTGTGGTACATGACTCTTTTTGAATTATGGTTTTCTCAGGATATATGCCCAATAGTAGGATTGCTGGGTCATATGCTAGTTCTATTTTTAGTTTTTTAAGGAACCTCCATACTGTTCTCGATAGTGGCTGTATCAATTTACATCCCCACCAACAGTGTAGCAGGGCTCCCTTTTCTCCACACCCTCTCCAGCATTTATTGTTTGTACATTTTTTGATGATGGCCATTCCGAGCAGTGTGAGGTGATACCTCATTGTAGTTTTGATTTGCATTTCTCTAATGATTAGTGATGTTGAGCATCTTTTCATGTGTTTGTTGGCAATATGTCTGTCTTCTTTGGAGAAATGTCTATTTAGGTCTTCTGCCCATTTTTGGATTGGGTTGTTTGTTTTTTTAATATTGAGCTGCATGAACTGCTTGTAAATTTTGGAGATTAATCTTTGGCAGTTGCTTCATTTACAAATATTTTCTCCCATTCTGAGGGTTGTCTTTTTGTCTTGTTTATGGTTTCCTTTGCTGTGCAAAAGCTTTGAAGTTTCATTAGGTCCCGTTTATTTTTGTTTTTATTTCCATTTCTCTAGGAGGTGGGTCAAAAATGATCTTGCTTTGATTTATGTCAGAGTGTTCTGCCTATGTTTTCCTCTAAGAGTTTGATAGTGTCTGGCCTTACATTTAGGTCTTTAATCCATTTTGAGTTTACTATTTTGTATGGTGTTAGGGAGTGTTGTAATTTCATTCTTTTATATGTAGCTGTCCAGTTTTCCCAGCACCACTTATTGAAGAGGCTGTCCTTTCTCCATTGTATATTCTTGCCTCCTTTGTCAAAGATAAGGTGACCACATGTGTGTGGGTTTATCTCTGGGCTTTCTATCCTGTTCCATTGATCTATCTTTCTGTTTTTGTGCCAGTACCATACTGTCTTGATTACTGTAGCTTTGTAGTATAGTCCAAAGTCAGGGAGCCTGATTCCTCCAGCTCCATTTTTCTTTCTCAAGATTGCTTTGGCTATTCGGGGTCTTCTGTGTTTCCATACAAATGGTAAGATTTTTTGTTCTAGTTCTGTGAAAAATGCCCTTGGTAGTTTGATAGGGATTGCATTGAATCTGTAGATTGCTTTGAGTAGTATAGTTATTTTCACAATGTTGATTCTTCCAATCCAAGAGCATGGTATATCTCTCCATCTGTTTGTGTCATGTTTGATTTCTTTCATCAGTGTCTTACAGTTTTCTGCATACAGTTCTTCTGTCTCCTTAGGTAGGTTTATTCCTAGGTATTTTATTCTTTTTGTTGAAATGGTAAATGGGAGTGTTTCCTTAATTTCTTTTTCAGATTTTTCATTGTTAGTGTATAGGAATGCAAGAGATTTCTGTGCATTAATTTTGTATCCTGGGCTTCCCTGGTGCCACAGTGGTTAAGAATCCACCTGCCAATGCAGGGGACACGGGTTCAATCCCTTGTCCGGGAAGTTCCCACATGCCATGGAGCAGTGAAGCCCAGGCGCCACAACTACTGAGCCCGCGCTCTAGAGCCTGCAAGCCACAACTCCTGAAGCTCACGTGACTAGAGCCCACGCTCTGCAGCAAGAGAACCCACCGCAGTGAGAAGCCTGCACACGGCAGTGAAGAGTAGCCCCCGCTTGCCGCAACTAGAGAAAGCACGCACGCGTCAAGGTAGATCCAACGCAGCCAAAAATAAATAAATAAAATAAATAAATTTTGTATCCTGCTACTTTACCAAATTCATTGATTGGCTCTAGTAGTTTTCTGGTAGCATCTTTAGGATTCTCTATGTATAGTATCATGTCATCTGCAAACAGTGACAGTTTTACTTCTTCTTTTCTGATTTGGATTCCTTTTCATTCTTTTTCTTCTCTGATTGCTGTGGCTAAAACTTCCAAAACTATGTTGAATAATAGTTGTGAGAGTGGGCACCCTTGTCTTGTTCCTGACCTTAGAGGAACTGGTTTCAACTTTCACCATTAAGAACGATGTTGGCTGCGGGTTTGTCATATATGGCCTTTATTATGTTGAGGTAGGTTCCCTCTATGCCCACTTCCTGGAGAGTTTTTGTCATAAATGGGTGTTGAATTTTGTCAAAACTTTTTCTGCATCTATTGAGATCATCATATGGTTTTTATCCTTCAGTTTTTTAATGTGGTGCATCACATTGGTTGATTTTCATATATTGAAGAATCCTTGCATTCCTGGGATAAACCCCACTTGATCATGGTGTATGATCCTTTTAATGTGCTGTTGGATTCTGTTTGCTAGTGAAATGTACTACATTTTATTCTATTACTTTTATAGTTTTGTCTTATGTTACATTTAAATCTCTGATCCATTTGTAATTTATCCTGATCTATGCTTAGGACAGATTCAAATTTGTCACAGTGTCATTTAAATCTTAAATGCCATCTCAAATTTGTCCCACAATTTGAGATGCCACCTCTATCATAAACTGTTTTATGCATTAGTACCCATTTGTGGACTTAAAATATATTAAATTCCAATCATTTGTCTATCTCTATATATGACCACACACTTTGTTTTAATTAATGAGGCTTTATCGTATTTTTTTATCATATGGTTGCCTAAGTCTCCCCTTATTGCTATTCTGTTTTTCTGTATGAACCTTACAATTACCTTTTCCTATTTAAAAATTTGTATTTTTACTGAGTTTAAATTTATAAATCCACTTAGGGAGAACTGATCTCTTTATTAACATATACATTTTAATTTGGTTGGCCTAAAGTAACATCTTTACATTTTGTATTAGTTTCCTATGGCTACTGTATGCAATTACTACAAATTCGTTGGTTTAAGACAGCAGAAATCTGATCTCTCACAGTTTTGAGGGCCAGAAGTCCAAAATCAACGTGTCATAGGGTTGTGCTCCCTCTGAAGACTCTAGGGGAGAATTTTTCCACGCTTCTCCCATCTTCTGATGGCTTCAAGTGTTCCTTGGCTTGTGGCCGTATCATTTCCATCTCTGCCTCCATGGTCACATTGTCTTTTCCTCTTCTGTGTCTTCTCTGTGTGTCTGTGTCTGTTCTCCCTCCTTCTCTCCTTCAAAAGGATACATGTGATTGCATCTAGGGCAATATCTTTAACATAAGGATCTCCAGATCTCAAGATCTTTAATATGAGGATCTCAAGATCCTTGACATAATCACAATTTTTTTTTTTTTTTTGCCATATAAGATAATATTCACAGGTTCTGGGGATTAGAATGTGGACATGTTTTTTGGAGAGCCACCATTTTTCTGAATTATATAAGAATCATAGAAAAACTCTTATGATTCCTCCCAACTTATGCAATTGTCCAATATTTTAGTTTTGTCTTATTTCTAACCACACAGATTAAGTAGTATTCTTGTTTCACACTGGCAGTGTTCAAATTTCCCACATATTTATCAATATCTTTGCTCATCTTTGTCCCCTTTCATGTCGGACCTTCCATCTGGGATTGTTTTTCTTCTTCCTAAAATACATCCTTTAAAATTGATTTCGGTGAGGGTTTGTCTGTGGCAATCTCTGTTTTTGTTTGAAAAAGCTTTATTTTGCTTTCGTTGTTGAAAGAGTTTCATTAGCTATAAACTTCTGCATTGACAGTTAATATTTTTAAGATTTTTTACAGAGCATTTTTAGGTTCACGGCAAAAGTATGGGGACGTTAACAGAGATTTCCCATATACCTCCTACCTGTACACATGCATAACCTCCCCGTTATCAACATTCTCCGCCACAGTGGTACATTTGTTAAAACTGATGAACCTACATTGATACATCATAATCATCCGGAGTCTGTGGTTAACATTATGGTTCACTCTTGGGGCTGTACCTTCTATGGGTTTGAACAAATGTATAATGGCACATATCCATCATTATGGCATCTTATAGAGTATTTTCACTGCCCTAAAAGTCCTCTGTGTTCTGCCTGTTCATCCCTTCCCCCTGGCAACCATTGATATTTTTATTGTCTCCACAGTTTTGTCTTTTCCAGAATGTCGTACGGCTTGTAGCCATTTCAGGTAGGCTTCTTTCATTTAGTAATATGCATTTAAGATTCCTTCATGCCTTTTCATGGCTTGATAGTTCGTTTCTTTTTTTTTGTTCTTAATTGGGTTATGTTTGACATACAAGTATAAGTTTAAGGTGTGCAGCATACTGATTTGATACTTTTATTTGCAGTGTGATTGCCATAGTAGCATTTGTTAATACCTCTTATCACATGGCATAATTATTTCTTCTAGTGTCGGTCATAGTTTATATATCTTTTTAGTGCTGAATCATATATTATTGTCTGAGTGTACCACAGTTTACCCATTCACATACTGACGGACATCTTGGTTGCTTCCAAGTTTTAGTAATTATGATAAAGCGGCTACAAACATCAATGTGCAAGTGTTTATGTGGACATAAGTTTTCAACTCCTGGGTAAATGTACCAGGAGCACAGTTGCTGGATTGTATACTAGGAGTATGTTTAGTTTTAGGAGAAACCACCAAACTGTTTTCCAAAATAGCTGTACCATTTTGCATTCCCACCAGCAATGAATGATGGTTCCTGTTGGCACCATCTCCTCACCAGCATTTAGTGTTGTCTGTGTTCTGGATTTTGGCCATTGTAGTAGATATATAGAGATATCTCGTTGGTTTAATTTGCATTTCCCTAATGACACATGATGTGGAGCATCTTTTCATATGCTTACTTGCCATCCATGTATCTTCTTTGGTGAGGTATCTGTTAAGGTCTTTGGCTTATTTTTCAATCAGGTTGTTTATTTTCTTATTGTTAAGTTTTAAGAGTTCTTTGTATATTTTGGATGGCAGTCCTTTATCAGGGCTGTGTTTTGCAAATATTTCTCCCAGTCTGTGGCTTGTCTTCTCATTCTCTTGACGGTTATTTTTTCTTAATACATTGAAAATATTATTCTGTGGTCTTCTAGATCTTACTGTTGCTGTTGAGAAGCCAGTTGATGGTCTAATTGCTATTCTTTTGTAGGTGATCTCTCTGTTTCTCTTTTAATGTCTTCTTTTCTTGTCTACAGTGCTCTTAAATTTCATTACAATATGTTGTTTTATTTTTATTTTTATTTATCCTGCTTGAAATTTGTTGAGCTTGCTGGATCTGAGGTTTGGTGTTCTTTCAATTATTCTGGAAAAATTCTCAGCCATTAGCTGTTTGAATAATGTCTTTCTCCATCCTCTCTAATTCTACTTGAACTTCAGTTAAAAGAGTAGATATATGTTAGACCCCTCTAACTCTATCATCCCTATCTGTTAAACTCTCATATTTTTTATATCTTCATTTCTTGGTCACATTCTATGGAATTTCTTTGGATTGCTCTTCTAATTTACTAATTATTTCTTTAGTTATATCTAATGTGCTATTTAACCTGGCCATTGATTTTTAAATTTTGATTATAACTTTCCTTTCTGGAAGTTCTGTTTGGTATGTTTTCAAATGTACTTGGTTCTTTCTTAATACTGTCTTCTTCCTTGCTAATTTTTTCAAGTCTTTCCTCTAAATCTTAAGATATAAAAATCATAGGCATTTTGTATTTTGTCTCTAGTTCCAATATCTGAAGCCTTTGAGGATCTTATTTTGCTGTCTGTTTTTCTTGGCTGTCACTCATGTGGCTTATTTCTGGATGTGTGTTTTTTGTTTTGCTTTTGTTTTAAGACCTAATGTACCTTAGGACTTTATCTGTGGGAGTTATTTGAGGCCTTGGTAAAGTCTTTATTCCACCAGAAAGAATGAGGAGTTGCTTCTGCCAATATCTCGAAAATATTGCTAAGTGGACTACTTTTAGATCTTCACTTGAGGTTGCATGGATTTGATCACAAACCTGCACCAGAGCCAGCTTTTGGTTATGGATTCTTAGCAGAGACATTTCTCCTTCTCTACTGGGTAAGATAGGACAGTTTCTTTGTGGTCCCTTTCAGTGCTGCAGATTTGTTTATGGTTCATCTCTATACTGAGGGTATAGTCCATTGGTATCTCAAGTCTATAAGGAGATTTTATATAAGACCGTCCCACCTAAGGTGGGCCCTGGGCTTTATCTTCTGTTGCCCATACCCCAAATGGTCATTGCAATGGTCACTAGTGTTTGTTACATAGCCACAGGGCAAAAGCTGGCTTTAGTGTTCTCTTCCCTTCCAGGATATCTGCTTTCATTTAATGCTTTTTTATTGTGATAAGGTGTACATAACATAAATTTAACCATTTAAACCATCTTTAAATATACAATTCAGTGGCATTAGATAATTCAGATTGTTATATAACCATCGCCACCATCCATCTCCAGAACGTTTTCATCTTCCCAAACAGAAATTCTGTAACATTAAACAGTAACACTCCATTGCCTCCAGCCCCTGGCAACTACCATTCTACTTTTGGGCTCTGTGATTTTGACTATTCTAAGTACCTCATATATGTGCAATCATAGAGAATTTTCACTTTCTCTGGCTTATTTCACTTAGTATAATATCTTCAACATTCATCCATGTTGTAGCATGTCAGAATTTTCTTCCTTTTTAAGGCCGAATAGTAATCCATTGTACGTATAAGCCAAATTTTGTTTATCCTTTCATTATTAATGCACATTTGGATGTTTCCACCTGCTTTTCATTTCATTTAATTTTTGCTCTGTGCAAATTCCTTTAATTTTTGTTCTCTCAAGTATTACTGACAGCTCAACATGAT
Source organism: Monodon monoceros (assembly GCF_005190385.1). Taxonomy (NCBI): domain Eukaryota; kingdom Metazoa; phylum Chordata; class Mammalia; order Artiodactyla; family Monodontidae; genus Monodon; species Monodon monoceros. The sequence continues at coordinate 52,457,516 of NW_021703784.1, forward strand.
GCATTTTAAAAATTAATTTTTAGGACTATTTATTTAGCTTTTAAAATTGTTTTTTTGAGAAAGTCATCCAGAATATCTAGATCACCTTACTGCTGAAAACCAAAGTCTCGTACCTTGTATATGAAGACCAGAAGACAACTGTAGGGAGCACATTTTTATATTCTTCCTTTTGGAGCATTAGAAAGAGAAGATTCTGAGATATACAGCAATTAATATGTAGCTTTATATGTTTTAATTCTTTCCTTGAGGTCTGTTAGATAATATTTTTTGACATATCTATGAGAAAACCATAAGAATATCATAAGAAAACTCATCTCTGTCTTGCAGGGTTTGGCATTCTTAGCATGTTGTTGGTGCCAACACCCACCCCTGCATGCCTCAGTATCCAGTAGGAGCCTTGGAAACTTGTACAGAGACATCAAAATTGTAGACTGCTTGAGCGGAAAGGGTCTAATTCTAACCCCTCTCCCCTCCACCACAGTGTCTTAAAGATGAGTTGGCCAAGGTTAAGCGACTCACGCATGGTCATAGAAGGAGTCAGTGACAGCTAGAACTTTGGTTTCCTCACTTCTGTCCCAGTATACTTTGAACTTCTGTGTCCTTCCTGTCTTTGGGTAGACATTCTAAGATACGTTAATGAGTTCTGACCTTCGTCTTTTGAAAAGTTGCTTTGGATGTTGATGAAGATGATCTGACACTGATGCATGGGTCAGAGTAGAGACAAAAATCCTCATGTAATTAACTGCTTGAAGACCAAGTAGAGTTGACCTTTCATATCTTACTCCTTCCCTGTCTCCCCTATTTGTGGAGTCTTTTTAGATAATAGAATATTAGAGCTGGGAGAACTCTTGTTATCATTCGATCCAATCCCAAATTGTCTACTGGGACGTTTTGGGATTGTCTGCCTGAAAGCTTTACTGTTCTTTATAGATGAGGAAACTGAAACCTAAAAGATGCAAATGATTTCCCCAAGGCCATATAAGGTTCATAGCAAAGCCAGAGCTGTACCCAAGTCTCCTAATTCCTATTCTAGTGGAAGAGTTCCATCACATGAATATATAAACTTTGCTCTTAGTCTTCAACTAAGCTCCACCTCCATGGTCTCTGTTTTAAGATTGTGAAAAGACCTAAGGGTGGTTTGCCTTTGAGAATAATCCAGAACCTGAAGGGTTAATAGAAATTGAATGGTGAAGTGGGAGCCTTTTTCTGCTCTCCTCAACTGGGGAGCTGCTGGGCTGTTTCACTTGCCCTGCATGTGTTCCATTACAGTATAATGATGTAATTACCAGTAATGCTGCCGCTGCTGGAGCAGTGCTAGAGAGGCAGCGTTAAGGAAAAGACTAGCCCCAGCTCTCTCCTAAGAGCCAGTTCAGCCCACTTCAGTCTATTAGATTGAAGATGCTGGAAGGCGAATGGCTTCGGCAGAGGAAAAGTTCAGATTTAAAAGCTTTTCTGGGCATGGTATTTATTGTTCCTTTTTTGACCTTCAGAAAAGTCCCCTGTGTGTTTGTCCTTGATTCTTTCCCATTAATGCTTGAAAGCCATATTGCTGGCCAGCCAGGTCTTTGGCATAGATGGTTTTCTGTGTGGTGTTATTTGAGAAAGTGGAGCACCCTGTCTAGATCACCAGTCCTTTTGCCTTTCATACCACCATTATAGTGTCAGAGTATTTTTGATTCTTGAATAATTTAGTTTTCAGTATTTCTGCATATAAATATATATACATCCACATATATATATATATATCTCACTTCTACAAATAGGCTTAGACCTCAACAATTTCTGAGATAACATTTAAAATACAGAAAAGTAAGAAATAGGGCATAGTGCCTTAGGCAAATCACTTAACCTTTCTGTGCATCTCTTTTGAAACATACACCCTGTCACTTGATGACTCTAAGGAGGCAATCGTCATCTTTGGAACATGGTAGAGCCTTCCAGAAGTTTCCCCTTGGCGGGGATAGTCATTTCCTCCTAATACCAAGCACCTGCCGAATCCAGGGCACTGAGCTAGAGTGTACAATGGAACATACAGCGTTGGAAGATGTCAGCTCCTACTGTCAGGGAGCTTTACCTATTTGTTAATTTGATGAACCCAAACGAAAACATTAGTTAGAATTGTAGAAAAGTGGCTTTCATACAGGTTATAAGAAGGTACAAGTTTTGCTTATTACTTCAGTGGTTCTCAAAGTGCTTTCCCTGCATCAGTACCATCAGTATCACACAGGAACCTACTAGACATACCGATTCTCAGACCCCAAGCAGATCTCCTGAATCATAAATTCTAGGGGTGGGGACCTACAGTGTGTTTTAACAAACCCTCTAGTAATTCTTATGCAAACCGAAGTTTGAGAACCACTGATATTTTATGTCTTAGTACTAGGAGCCACCTGAAAATATAAAATCCCTTATGTTTATCTAGAGCTGCAATGTCTAGTAGTCAATATAGGAGTCACAAGCCACGGGCGGGTATTTAAATAAATTAAAACAAAGTAAAATTTGAAATTCTCGGTAGCACTAGCCACCTTGTAAGTGCTCAGTAGACGCGTGTGGCAAGTAGTTACCATACTGGCCAGTGCAGATGTAAACATTTCTGTCATCACAGCAATTGAGTAATGGTGGGCTCAGAGCAGTGGTCCTCCCAGTTTAGCATGAATCAGATCACTTAGAGGACTTGGTAAAACACAAATCGCTGGACCCCATTGCATGGGTTTCTGATTTAATAGGTCCAGCATCATCCTGAAGAAATTACACTTACCACAAGTTCCCAGGTGATGCTAATGCCGCTGGTCCAGGGAGCACACTTGGAGAACCACTAGTCCAGAGTAAGGGTTCTTGACCTAAAATCTGTAAACCTCCTAATGGAAAAATGGAAGGTAAAACAGTGTATATATCCACATAATGAAGGTTACAGGGTATAGGGCCCATAGTTTATTTTATTTTTTATTTATTTATTTTTGGCTGCGTTGGGTCTTCGTTGTTGCACATGGGCTTTTCTCTAGTTGTGACGAGCGGGGGCTACTCTTCGCTGCGGTGCATGTGCTTCTCATTGTGGTGGCTTCTCTTTGTTGTGGAGCACGGGCTCTAGGTGCACGGGCTTCAGTAGTTGTGGCATGCGGGCTCAGTAGTTGTGGCTCGCAGGCTCTAGAGCGCAGGCTCAGTAGTCGTGGCACACGGGCTTAGTTGCTCTGCGGCAGTGGGATCTTCCCGGACCAGGGATTAAACCTGTGTCCCCTGCTTTGGCAGGTGGATTCTTAACCACTGTGCCACCGGGGAAGTCCCAGGGCCCATAGTTTAAGTCTGGTTTTCAAGTGGGTCAGCAGATCAGTCAGGAAAACTTTTAGCTGCAGTTAACAGAAAATCTCAGTAATAGTGACTTAAATCACAAGGACATTGGTGTTCATTTAGCAGACTGAGGGGCAGGAAGTTTCAGGATTCTTTCAGTGGCTCAAGCATGTCACCAAGAAAATCAAGCACTTTCCCTCCCCAGAAAACCTCTTATGGGTTTTTTGTTTTTGTTTTGACAGAACTAAATGACATGCCCACCTTTGGACCATTCCTGGCAAAGGAGAATGGATTTGCATAATTGCTTTAGACCAGTTGTGATTCAACTCCTGGGGATGAATGGGAGGGGGATTACCTTCCCTGAGACCATAGGGTCTCTACCAGTTCACTGAACAAAATGTTAGTTTTATAACAGGGATAAAGAGAAAAATGGATATTGGGTTGATAGGGATCTGCATCTGTCTCAGTGAGTGACCCGAAAAAGTTTAGGAACATCTGTTCTGCATCTTTTCATCTCATCACATGCTTTTAACTTGCTAGACAAGTAGGACCTGGATTTTCTCAGCTGTGAAGGTTTACTTGGCTCCGTCATCTCAGACCTTATGACAGGTCTGTGAAGCAGTTCTGCTCATAATGGGGGTGAGTGGGGTAGAATTTAAGAACCTGATCCAAGCCTCTAGAAGTTGGCCTCAAGTCAAGCCTGAAAGCTAGTCCCGCTCGGACTTTGACCCTCAATTCTAAAAAGAGCTTTTGCCCAAAAAGTGTTCCTTTGACCAAGTCCCTGCCTTGATGCTTTAGACAGTCCCATTACTCTTTTTCTCTTACTAATTCTCTTAGAACCGGAGACCTCGTCCAGAATATTGGATTCTGCTTCCAGACTTCAGATTCCTATCTACATTGCCTAGATCCCTGCTTGCCTCCTCCCATCAGTATGCTTCAGACAATCTGCTTTGCTCAGTAGAGAGATCATGTCTAAAAATGTACAATTTGAGTCTTCCATGTAGAAATGGTAAGTGAAGCACTGGGAGTTAATGAGATCATTGAAGGAGAAGATGCAAGAAAAAAAGCAGAGTGCACCCACCCCAGCCTACTGAATCAGCTTAAAGGCATGATCATCTATGTTTTTATCTGTCAGCTCCACAAATCAAGAGACCTACCAATCACACACAACTCAACACACATCAGTGGACCTAATAGTGGTCCTTATGGCCCTGGGAATCCAAAGAGGTGCCTGATGAAAGCGATGATGGCAGCTGAGCAGGCAGAGCTCTCCACCTGTGTCCCCCTACCCCCCCCCAGAGTAATTCTGCTTTTGTTTGTTTTTATATATCATGGTTCTGCATAACATTTTGTATGTAGAAATAAATGGTTCCACTTCTTTAAAAAGGGGGTGGGGGGACACTGGCTTAATGATGTCAAAGGTGCCTTCCAACACTGGCATTGAGCTCCAGGGACAGCAGCTAGAATATAGGTTCTAGGCTGTAACATGTGAAACAGAAGTGTAGTACTTTCTTGTTTCAGGACTAAGAACTCTGACCTGCTTGTTTTCTGGTGGTTTTAGTTGCCTTAGTCAACAGCTGGATACAGTACCCAATTGTTTGCAGCAAAAGTCCTGCAAGTCTGTTTCCTCTAAAAGCTTCTTCTGCAGCTTCCCTCCCCCCATCCTCCCAGGACAGAAGTGGATGCAAGGGGGAATGTTTCAGTTCCCCTGCTGGGTTGTGTGTCTTCCTCTCACACCCTGTCCAGAGCGTCTAGGGAGTTTTTACTTTCCAAAGCTGCTTACCAGAAACAGTTTGGCAGAATCCAGTTTGGGGGAGGAGGCTCTAGTTAAACGATCACAAAAGCACACATCCCTGTGGTGAATGAATTCTTAACATGTGTGAAGAGGGAGCAAAGGAACTTTGGTAAAATTGTTCATTACAGTTCATGCTAAATCAGGATGCTAAATTCAGGAATGGAAATGAGGAACAACCCAGAACACTACGATTTGCATTAATTAGGACGTTTAATCCCTGACTCTCAATAACACACACTCAGGATTATGACAGAATTTCAGTGTACGTTTGTATATACTTAAAAATTTTTTAATTTGGTATTGTAATGTATTCTGATACAATGAAAAGCTGCCTGTTTTTGTAGTACAGATTTCAGAAAGTAAAGCTTGGCTGCTGGGGGAGTAAAGAGGCAACAGAGCAATTCACAAAGAGGAAGTGCATGAGAATCTTAAGGGCTTAGGGGAAAGATTATTTTTGGTTATAAACGGAGGGCTTTTGTTTAAGTTGAAAAACATGACCAATCAAATCTTCTGAGGCTCAGAGAGAAGGTGACTTGCCAAAGTCTCACAGATGATTAGACTGTGTTAATCCCAGAACCCAGGTCTGTGCTCTCTGAGCTCAGAGTTGGTCCCTATCCTCAACTACCCCTCCAGATCTGAGTTTCCCATATTTTCTCTCTGTGGCCCACTGCCTGCATCTCAAGCCACCCTCTCCTTGATCTGTTGGCCTAGCTTCAGGGGAGCTGGGCTACAACCGGTCTGAGATAGGAAGACTGTAAATTTATTTAAACTTCCAGCATGACCCATTGGCCTCACTTTTTCCATTGTGATGAATGAAAATTTAGACAGAAGAATGTTTAAGATGGACAACTCAAAGAGAACAAGGAAAATGCAGAACAAGGAAGTGTGCAATTTGTTTTTGCTTTTAAAAAGCTTATTACAGAACTTCATGTATTGTTGTTTTGTTTTTTTTACCTCTGTCATCTGTGACCCATTCTCCTGTTCAGCCAAGATATTTTGGCTTTTTTTCTCTGGGAAACCAGTGGGTGGGTGAGTATGGAGGAGCCAGGAGTTAACAAAATACCACCAGATGCTGGAGCTGAGGGAGAGGATTCTCCTTAGTCTCACGAGCAGAGGCGTACCTCACCTCCCACCCTCCCTCCCCTTTGAGAAAGACTTGAGAGGATTTGCCAATCCTGATGAAGAAAATCTCCAGGAACTCTTCCTGTCTTTGGGCCATCAGGGCTTTGCCTTCCTGAGGATGCCCTAAGCATTGTAGGAAATAATAGCATTGTCTTTTGAAGTCAAGCTTACCCGGTTTGATTCCAGATCCATCATTGAATCCAAACCTACCATTTACCATCTGGGTGGCTTTTGATGAGATCCTTCTGAGCCTGTTTCCTCATCTGTAATAGAGATATTAGAGCCTATCTCATCAAATTTGTTAGAATTAAATAAGGTAATGTGCATAAAACACCTAGCACATTGCCAAACACCTGATTGATCTTCAATAAATAAAAAGGTTTCTGCAGAACCGCCCCTTTCCTCAGCAACTTGTGTACAGTTTTCATTTTCCCTGTGGCCATGAGGTAGGCAATAGTAACTCTCCAACTTGATTCTAGTGGCAGTAGGAGTAGCAAAGTGCATTTGGTTTTTTTTTCCGTATCAACTTTAAGGGATAATTTACACACAGTGAACTGCATCTGTCTAAATTCAGTGAGTGTGACAGTTGTCTATACCCGTGAAGTTACTCCTACAGTCAAGATATAGAACATCTGTGTCAGCCCCCAAAGGTTCCTCATCTCTTCATGTTCTTTCCTTTCCTTTGCCCTCTGCCGCAGGCAAGCAGTCATCTCTTGTCACTATAAATTAGTTTTCATTTTATGAATAGATGCATACAGTTTGTACATTTTTTGTCTGGCTTCCTTCACTCAGCATAATGAATTTTTAGATGTGTCCATGTTGTTGCATACATCTGTTTTGTCACTGAGTTCTATTCCATTGTATAGCTCTACTGCCTGTTGATGGACATTTGGGTTGTTTGCAGTTTTGGGCTATTTTACACAAAGCTGATATGAGCATTCATTTGCACATCTTTGTGTGGGCATATATTTTTACTTCTCCTGGGTAAATACCCTGGATGCGAATGGCTGGGTCCTATGGTAGTTGTTTGTTAAACTTTTTTAACAACTGCCCGCCTGTTTTCCAAACTGTCTGTTCCATTTTACATTCCCACCGACATTATATGTGTGTGATTTCAGATGCTTGACATCCTCACCAACACTTAGTATGGTCAGTCTTTTTAATTTTAGCCGTTGTAATGGGTTTATAGGTAACAGTATTTCATTGTGGTTTTAATCTGCATTTCTCTGATATCTAATAATCTTTTTGGATGATAACTGGTCTAGCTTCTTTTGTGTAGTCCCTTTTCAAATCTTTTGCCTGTTTTTAAAATGGTATAGTTTATCTTCTTGTTATTGAGCTTATGAGTTTTTAAACACGGTTTGGATACCAGCTTTTTGTAAGATAGAAATATGTGAGGTTTTTCTTTCTGTGAAAACACGTGAATGTTTTCTCCCAGGCTGGCTTGCCTTTTCATTTTTTTAATGGTCCCATTTGGGGAGCAAAAGCTTTGAAATTTGATGGTCTGTTCTGTCTGTTTTTCTTTTATGATTGTTTTTGTTTGTTTGTTTGTTTATCTACCTCAAGGTCACAAGAATTTTTCTCTTATATTTTCTTCTAGGAGCTTTTACACTTATATCTGTGATCCATTTTAAGTTAATTTTTGTACGTGGTGTGAGGTAAGGGTTAATATGGAAGTTATCTTTTGAGTATCTTATGTATCAGGAACTTTAATTCTCAATAAATAAATGTTCTAAGATAGGTAATTATCCCCATTTTCATGATGAGGAAAAGAAGTCTCAGAAATACTAAGTAACTTGTTCAAGTCATACAAGCAAGATTCAAGCCCATGATTACGTAACACCAAAGCCCATATGCTTTCCACTCTGTTATGCGGGCATTTTGTTTTCAACATGGAATTAGAATCTATATTTTTAAATGTCCAGCTGTAACCTGTGAAGAGGATATAAAGACATGAGGTGACTGCCATTCTGAGGACATTCATATCCCTAGCCTGACCTTATGACATTACTCACAGCAAGGATGTTGGGACCTAGGGAATCCAGGGGTTCCATGTCAGACCATTTGCGCTGGTTTGTATTTCAGAAGCTGTCAATACAGTTTTCTTGGTGCTCTCCTGACAAGAAGCCTTATTCTGAGTTCTTTTTCCATTTTATAGCTGGTCCATCAGAAATATGAAGTTAAGTGCCTGGCCACACAGACAGTTAATCCTTGGAGTACCCAGCTGGATGGCTGAGTCTCACTGTGTTTGGTTTGAGTTTTTATTTTTGGAAAACAAATAGTGAGTCAGCCTTCATTCTTTCCCTCTCTCTAACTCACTACCGCCTTCTGGAATCTCTTAGATACTGTGGTCTTGCTGGGTAAATAGTCTTTTCTCTGAAACTTCCTTTCAGCCAGGACAGAATCACGTGAGAGAAGTCCCCCATCCTTTGATATTTAATGTGCCCTCCCGCCCTTTAAAGAAAAGTCTGTTTAAGTCTGTTCACTTTTGTCATCTTCGAGGAATCTCTGAGTCTTAGTTAGCAGGACTGTTTTGTTTCTTTTAAAAAATGCTGGCGGGAATGTAAAGATAACAGGCTGTACCTCTGGGTTCTTGCTTTGCAACACTTTAGCTTTGGTAAATTCACACTCATTTCTTCCTTACTTTCTATGAGGCAGTATGGTACAGGGAGAAGAGCATGGAACTTTGGAGTGAGAAGTTTGTAGGTTTGAATCCCAGCTCCTAGAAAGTACAAAGCAGGGGTGTTTGAGACTTACAAAGGATGCTTTTTGAGTACAGAACCCTATTTAATAACAGATATACTGCTTTCTCTTTGGCTGAGCTGGGCAGTCTAGTTTCAAAGTCCAGCCATGGAGGGTAAAACATTGTAGTCATTCCACCTGTTAGATTGTCCAACTGGCTGCCAAGTAGATTGTCCTAGTCTCTGGAAGCAAACTCTTCCATCTTTGGTGTGATTGTTTGCTAGTGAGAAACTTAACTTATGGAGAGAACTGTGAGTTGCAAGAGGAGTAGAGGAGAAAAGGCAATCTGTCTGATACAGAGAGGATCAAGTATAGGTTGATGGGAGGAAGGAGGGAACCCAGTTTACATATTTGGGAGCTATACCTCCATCTTCTTAAATACAGCCCTGAAAAACATTCATCTCTGTGTTGATGGTGGAATGAGAACAAGTCAGTGTCTCTCAGTACCATCTGGTCACCGTGCCTTCTAGGTGGCCTCATTTTCCTCTCTTCCATAGGAGTCTCCTTTGCACTTCAGTCTGGGGGCTGGTTTCTGCTTCCCCTGTGCAACCATTAAGGATTCTGTGGTCTCCACGATTACCATGTTCAAACCTACATATCCTTTGAGATACAGTTCAGGGCTTAGCTCTTCCAAGAAGCCTCCCTTGACCTTCATACACTGTTGGTGGGAATGTAAATTCATGCAGCCACTGTGGAAAGCAGGATGGAGGTGTCTCAAAAACCTAGAAACAGGGCTTCCCTGGTGGCGCAGTGGTTGGGAGTCCGCCTGCCGATGCAGGGGACGCGGGTTCGTGCCCCGGTCTGGGAAGATCCCACATGCCGCGGAGCGGCTGGGCCCGTGAGCCATGGCCGCTGAGCCTGCGCGTCCGGAGCCTGTTGCTCCGCAACGGGAGAGGCCACAACAGTGAGAGGCCCGCGTACCGCAAAACAAACAAACAAACAAACAAAAAACCTAGAAACAGAATTACCATGTGACCCAGCAATTCCACTCCTGGATATATGTCTGAAAAAAACAAAGACACTAATTCTAAAAGGTACATGTACCCCAGTGTTCATAGCAGCGTTATTTACAATTGCCAAGATAAGGAAGCAACCTAAGTGTCCATCAATAGATGAATGGATAAAGAAGATGTGGTATATATATATAGACACACACAATGGAATACTACTTAGCCATAAAAAAGAATGAAAATTTGCCATTTGCATCAATATGGGTGGACTTGGAGTGCATTATGCTAAGTGAAATAAATCAGACAGAGAAAGGCAATTACTGTTTGGTATTACTTACATGTGGAATCTGAAAAATACAGCAAACTAGTGAATATAACAAAAAAGAAGTTGTCTCACAGAGAGAACAAACTAGCAGTTACCAATGGGGAGAAGGAAGCAGGAAGGGGCAATATAGGCACAGGGGACTAAGAGGTACAAAGTTTTAGGTATAAAATAAACTGTAAGGATATATTGTACAGCACAGGGAATATAGCCAATATTTTATAATACTGGAGTAGAACCTTTAAAAATTGTGAATCACTATATTGTACACCTGTACACCTGTAACTATACTTCAATTTTTAAAAAAAGCCTTCCTTGACTATTCTGCCTAGTTTGTTGGTTCCTTGGCCATCCTAAATCATTCAGGTAGCCTTGATAATCTAAATTTGTGAATATTTAATGGGTACAAACTGTGTTTTGGGAAAGAGGGAATGATTACAGAGAGAGATCAGAGGTAGTACCAGTGCCTAACACTTAACTTTGACTATTCCTTGTACCACTTTTGTCTCCTCAACTAGATTCCCACGCTTCTTCAGGATTGCCTCTTAGAAGTCTGGTGATTACTTAACTCTAACCTAAATCTCTCCTTATATGTAAATGTAGCTCGGATTTCCTTCCATTTGCCTAGGCTTCATACTGTCTCTACAATTTTGGATACAGTTTATTTCACTTAACACTTTAAGCTTAAAAACACTTATTGTAAACTCTGAGGGTAATTTAATGGCTGCAGTGTGACTCACTCACGAAACCACTTTGTACCACTAGGACACTGGAGCCTTAGTTTTCTTAGGTAAGGAAACAGGCATCATTGAATCATTAAAGCCCCTTAGTCAAACTTGTGACATGCAGCTTACCACTTAGGCCTAAAATTCTGTTTTTCCCTCTCTAACTGTATACAGAATATTTTGACTCTCCAACAGGTAAGATGAGAAAATTAGTCCCTTCATATCTTAAGGTATGTATTGTATGGCTAAATAGTATTTACATTCAGATCTATAAAATAAGTAAGTGTTGAGTTTTACCTGTGGATTGATTCTAAGAATTAACAACTAGTTTATATCCTTGGCAATATTACAATTATGTACATATCACAACGGAGCTGAGTTGCATGATTTGATTCATAGGAAGAAAATAAGGTTCAATGATACTAAACCTGTGACATTTAAAGGAGAATATTCCAAACATCAAGATCAAATAGATTCTCTTTCTACATTACATCACTTGCCACATTTTCTTTGCTTCATATTTATACCTGGTCTTTTCTTTTTGTTTTCCTTGGAGTTTCTAATTGCCTTTTTTTCCCCCAGACTGAAGAAAGAAGCATCTGCCTTTACCTTATGACTACTAACATCATTTAGCTTCTTAATCATACTGTTTGTTGTAGGGAAGTGACTTGCATCTTGACACATTCTTCTCTAAGTCCAGAGAGTTCTGTTTGTACTTTCAAGGCCTGCTACCATTTTACTGAAGTCCTGGGTTAAATCTCCTTTCTTGCACCCCATGTCATCTTCTTTCTTAAAATTCTTTTTCATTTTGCTTTAAGGTATCCTTGGTAGTTTTTGCAGAAAGAATGCATAGGAGTTAAACTTTCTAAGTCCTTGCATATCTAAAATGTTTTGCCCAGATGGTTCTTTAGACAACATTGCAGCTAATCATTTTGATTTCTGCTCCTCTTCCTGACCTTGTTCTCCTTATCCTCTAATTCTGTGCTATGGATTACAGTAGTCAGTAGCCAAGTGTGAGCTGGTGAGCACTTGAAACCTGCCTCATCTGAATTAAAATGTGCTGTAAATGTAAAATACACATCAGATTTCAAAGAAAAACAACCCCCAAAAATCATTTTATGTTGCTTATGTGTTAAAATGATGATATTTTGGATATATTATTAAAATTAATTTCACCTACTTACTTTTACTTTTTAAATGTAAAAATAAATTTCAGGATTATGTACGTGACTCACATTACATTTCTGTTGGACGGTGCTGCTCTAATCTTCAACATGGCACTTTTTCTAGCCTCATCAAGGAGCAGCATTGGATACTGCATGCAGTTTTTTCCCATGTTCCTTTGCCTGACTTCCTTCACTTGGGTTATGTGTAGGTACCTCTACTTTCCATCTTTTGAAAAGTGTTAAAAATTTCTGGTCTGGTTCTTTTGTCCCTTTATTTCTCTTTCCCCACCCTAACCACAGGTATTAATTTAATCCCTTTGTACTACTTTGTCACATCTTTGGGATTTGGGAAGAAAGAGATATAAACTTATTTTCAGCCTGTCAATTGGAAAACAGAAGATTTTACAGATTTTCTCATTATTTTGAACAACAGTACAGTGGTCGTCTTCATGCATAAGTCTGTCCACATCTCTAGATATTTTCTTAAGATGGATTTCTGGAAATAGACGTACTGGTTCAGGTTGTATGAATTTCTTTATGACTCTTGATATGCATGTCAACAGATTTATTCCCCCAAAATGTACCAGTTTATGTTCTCAGTGGGTTATTCAATAAAAGGTGGGAGCAGTTATCCAAGAAGTGCCCAGATTCAATCTGCATCCCCTGTGTGGGCCTTTTATCTCAGCTTCTGTGGAAAGCATGGTCTGTTTTCTGAATCACTTAACTTTTATGAGCCTTCATTTTCCTGTTTGTAAAATAGGGATAATCATGCCCTGAAGTAATGTATATGAAAGCTCATTGAAAGTAATAATTTCATTAGTTTATTTCAGCAAGTATTTGATAGCCTCCTACTTGTACTAAGTACAGACGCTGCACTGGGAATGATGGGGAATGTCCAAATGACATAGTCCCTGGCCTCAAAACTAATGTCTTATGAAGGGATTAGAACTGGAGATGAGAAGTATTCATGAGAAACTATCTCAGAAGTCTTTCTGTAGTAGATAAGGTGTTAAAGGGGTTTAAATGCAGAAGGCTTTGCATTTCATTTAAAAGATAAAAGAAAACAGCATAGAGGAGGTAGCATTCAAGGTAGCCTTGAAGGAGGAGCATAATTTCATAGTTCCCTGACCAGGGATCAGACCCCGCTGCCCCCTGCATTGGAAAGGCAGAGTCTTAACCACTGGACCACCAGAGTAGTCCCTAAAGGAGGAGCATAATTTCAGCACAATCAGAGAGTGAGGTGTGGGTACAGGAGGTGTGAGGATGATCTTGAGCAAAGGCACAGGGGTGAGTTCTGGGCAAATCAGTTAATAGCGTTCACTAGAGTATAGGCAGAAGGCAAGGAAAACAAAATGTAGGTAGACATTTTTATTTCTCTGATCATACTTACTTGCATGGGCCACATAGTGAGGTACTCCTTACATTTATTTTTGCTGTGCTTTAGTAGGGTAGGCTGAAAGAAATCATTTCACTGAGTTTTGGCTCTGACCAGAACTGAGTAGGCGAAGTTTGTCTTGTCCATAGGGACGGGAACACGATATATTTACACTGGCCTTTCTCTCCCACAGAGGTTGGAAATTCTGAGGCATTTTAAACAGTTCTGAGGCTATGACACATTACACTTACCCAATCAAATAACTTGCATCAGGAATTTTGAGGAGTGGTCAGAGGATTCCTGAAGAGAAGAATAACTGAGACAACGGGTAAGGTGGCAATAGAGAGAGAATAGTGAGCGAAGAATTAGACCTTTGCTATCGTCAGGAAAAGGTGAGGAACTTTGTGAAACAAGGACAAGGATTCTGCTTTCTGTACATCTTTCTGGCCCTCTCCCTTCAGGGGGTTCACTGTCTTCTCAACAGTTGTTTGGTAGCTTCAGGCTGTTAACTGAAAATCTGGAATCATTTTGGGGTATACCACCCCCCTCCCTCCCTACCATCATGCCCAAGATTTTTTTTATCCTCAGCAACATTCAGGATTCTCTTTTTTGGTGCCTATAAAATGAAGTCAAATTCCTGTGCTTGGCTTTCACCAGACCCCCCCAGCCTGTCTGGTGGCTCTAGCTTGTATTTACCATCTTACTTTACATTGTACCCCAATACTCTAACCTTGAGTCTATGGCTTAACATCTCTCATCCACTTCTAACAGAAACGTCCAGTTCATTTATTCACTCGACATTTATTGAATGTCTATTATGTATCATTTTTTCAGTAAACTTTTAGTAAGCACCTGCTATGGTTTAGGCCTTATTTTAGAGCCTGTGAATAGAGAAATAGGAAAAGGGATAATGTTGGTAAATGGAAAAATACCATGAGATATTTGGGGGGAATCCATATATGTATTCAAAATGCAGGTATGTCAGGAGATGCCCATGTAGTCCCTTTGAATAATCACTGCCTTCTGTATATGAGCTGGATCACTAGTACACAGTGGGATCAAGGCTCAGATAGTATTTAGGTTCAATTTGAATATGCTGCCAAATGGAGATGATGAAAGAAGCAACCATCACGGTCCTGAACGAGGGTCATCAGCTCTAGGACTACTGATGGTTTCTTAAAAGATATGACTTACTATCTATTCTGATTTATCTTGTCAAAATGCTCAACAATTTCACTGTGGTTACACCTGATAGCACTAGTGGGGTCTGTCTCTTGGGGCTCTTTTCTTTAAATGGTGACTCCCAAAGAGCATATACTCAGAAGCTGCTACACCCTTGCCTATTGTATTGGCTTAGTTCCCATTCCCTAAATGAGCCTTGTCCTTTCCCACCTCCATGCCATTGCTCATCAGTGTGGTGGGGGAAAGAGAGGATTTGGAGCTAGATCTGGGTTTGAGACCTTGATTCACTTATTCGCTCTGTAACCTGGGTCAAATTTCTTAAACTGTCGAAAGGCCTTGAGAGAATTATATTACCTGCCTCTTCCAGCATTGTCTATTATAAGGTATAGATGAGAATTTATGTGAAAGCATGGTATCTATTACATGATATGTACTCTTTCCATTCTCCCTTTCCTGGGGAACTTCCTTTTACTCCTTCCCCCATCTCTACTTATTAAAACTCTGTCCATCCTTAATTTAGCTCTTATATTACATCTCCAGTAAAGTGTTCCCAGTATTCTCAGTTGCAAGAGGTTTGGGCTTTCCCTTTTTTTCTATGCTTTGCTTGTGGGATTTTAGACTTTTGAAGAAACACATCTAAGTAGTAGGGGGAATGGCACAGGAAAGGGTCAATACCTGAATAAAATAGCACTGTATTTGGAAGCAGGAAAATAAGGGTCAGTGAGAGATAGTATGCAAATAGTGTAAATAAGGGTGTGTTGTCGCTCAATGCAAGGTGATTGATTCTCGGCCCATCTTCTCCCAGTAGGCCAGAGATGGAGGTTGTTTCCGGTTCCTAGTATTAGCCACAAAAAAGGGGCCACTCACTCTTCTTTATGTAGTGAGAACCAGCTACCAATCTTCCAGGTAGCCCTGAACTTTTAGAATTTGATACTATGTTTTGATTAGAATTGAGCAGTCAGTCTGTAGATTTTCTGAGAAGACCTGGCTTGGTCAGCAGACTAGAAAACATCCAGGAAGATACAAGTCTGGCAAGATGTGAGGGAAACAACAAAGGATGCCCAACACCACTGCTTGTGCTTTGATTTACCATTTCACACCTGGTACAGTTCGGAAGCTACATTTAAAAAAAAAACAATTTTTTCTTTAAAAAAAAAAACAAAAAACCTGTAGTCAAAAAAGCACTCATTTGCCATAAAGCCGGAAGGATTCATTCATTGGAGCTGGTTGTTCACATTTGTAGAATTTAGGATTTTGTAGATGGAAAGGGCCTTAGAGTTGAATAGGGTCTTCGAAAGGAAACAGAAGGCTCTTGCTTTTTGCATGAACTGAGTTCATTCACAAGACAGCGCTTCTTGATCTGTGAGGAGTGATTTCAGACAATTAGCTAATTGGTTGAGGAAGGTGACCTGTCAGCTTTGCAGAGAGGATGTCTGCTCTTAGGGATCCACATAAAGAACATATCTTAAGCTTTACATGACAGCCCAGAGCAGCCCCATTAATCCTCCTATGTAATGGCCAGTCATAACCACAGAGCAGGAGTCCATTTCACTTGAGAGTAAAGCCATGAAAACCCAAACAGCTGCCAACAGCTGATCACTGTCACCCTCAGCCCAGTGTTGTTTTAGGCTTTGAAATATTTCTGAATGATATTCCAGTTTGCTCTATTGTAAGGGGGTAAGGGACCCTCCAGAAACAGTCTGCTGTTTATTTTTAAGTGTTATAAGATACCTAGTTTGTTGAAATGATACTTGTCTATTGTATAAAAAACAAGGGCAGAACTCATTTGTGGCCATCTTGAAAGTCCAGATGGGTGCAGAAAAACAGAAAGAGAAAATGGAAAGTTTCTGCAGGTAAATGTTAAGTTTTTCTGGTTTTCAAATGTGCAAGAAATTAAGAGCGAAAGAAGAGGGTCATAGACTTATCAAGAAGGGAATCAGGAGAAGGTAACTGATAATAAATCAATAAGTTGAATCCCTTTGCCCCTATGAAATTAGCATCATTGTTCTTTGGAACATATTATTAAGATGTGCCCAGAATATAAAGTTTTATGATGAGAATGGTTGTGACCATCATAGGATGACTAATCCCTCCAACCAAAACAAACATAGGATTGGTCATTAGGAGACCCAAGTTTTCGTAACACTGCATACACCCTTCTTAACGTAGTGGTTAAGAGTCAGGGCTTTGACTATTTACAATAGCCAGGACATGGAAGCAACCTAAGTGTCCATTGACAGATTAATAGATAAAGAAGATGTGGCACATATATACAATGGAATATTACTCAGCCATAAAAAGAAACAAAATTGAGTTATTTGTAGTGAGGTGGATGGACCTAGAGTCTGTCATACAGAGTGAAGTAAGTCAGAAAGAGAAAAACAAATACCATATGGTAATACATATATATGGAATCTAAAAAAAAAAGAAAAAAGGTTCTGATGAACCTAGGGACAGGACAGGAATAAAGACACAGACATAGAGAATGGACTTGAGGACACAGGGAGGGGGAAGGGTAAGCCGGGACGAAGTGAGAGAGTATCATTGACATATATACACTACCAAATGTAAAATAGATAGCTAGTGGGAAGCAGCTGTATAGCACAGGGAGATCAGATTGGTGCTTTGTGACCACCTAGAGGGGTGGGATAGAGAGGGTGGGAGGGAGACGCAAGCGGGAGGGGATATGGGGATATATGCGTACATATAGCTGATTCACTTTGTTATAAAGCAGAAACTAATACAACATTGTAAAGCAATTATACTCCAATAAAGATGTTTAGGAAAAAAAAAGAGTCAGGGCTTTGGGTCTGTCAGACATGGGCTTGAATTCTGTTTCTGTCACCTACCTACTCTATAACCTTGGCTAAGCACATGGTAAGTATTTATGTCGGGAATATTTTCAGTTCATTAAGCTGACTGATAGTGGTTTAAATGACGTTATCACGTTGTAAGTCTAGAACAAGCAGTTGCTGCCTTTGGTTTAGAGACTCAGTGTTGTGATCAAGGGTGTTTATTCTGTATATCTTCCCATTCAGCCATCCATAATGTGTTGGCTTTCAACCTCATGGTAGCAAGAAAGTCGAAAGCTTTCTCAGGAGCCCTCAGCAGATATCTCCTTATGTCTAATTGTCCAGAATTGTGACACATAGATACATACAGTTAGAAGGAAACCTAGGAAAACAAACAAACGTCCTGCTTTTCTAGACTCTTTAATGAAAGAAGACAGAGACTGTGAATGGGTATTATGTTTTCCAGTCAACAGTGCAGTGCCTGTTGAATTAACATTCAGTTAATGTTAAATGGTGTTATTTTTTAAAATTTTATTGAAGTATAGTTGGTTTACAATGTTGTGTTCATTTCTGCTGTACAGCAAAGTGATTCAGTTATAAATATACTTTTTGCATATTCTTTTCCATGATAGTTTATCACAGGATAGTGAATATAGTTCCCTGTGCTACAGTAGGACCTTTTTTCTCTATCCTCTGTATAATAGTTTGCAGGTGTTAAATGCTGTTATGATGCTGATGGTGACACGCTCTTCTGAAGATTCAAGTGATATGATATTTAACATTTTACATTTTACGAAGTACTTTTACTTACTTGTGTAAGGACTTTGTTGGTGGTTCTTGTTGTTATTGCATATTTAGAAGTTCCTTGAAGATTGATCCAAAGAAGAGAGGTCAACCAGGAAGGACAGCATAGTTCAAGCCTTCACATTGACCTGTCCCAGCTCCAGGTCTGTTGCTTTACAAAGCCTTCCTAGACCACCCAGAAGCACAGCAGTTTAAAGCACTGCTGTAAACTCCTAATGTCACTTATGACTTATAATGTTTGCTTGCTACTTATATTTTTAAAATACACATGGCTTCTTAACTAGGTTTTGAGCTCCTTAATTTCAAGGTTTGCATAGAATGTGCCCTCTGGAATGTGGGGAGGAACTCGATTACTATTCATTTATTGACAGAACATTTTCTATTTCTCACCATTAGCTGGATTTGATATAGTGTAGGGATGAGAAATGATTAGAGTTATGCTTTTCAGTGGGGGAAGAATTTTATCTTCTTTTGCTCAAACCTCCACCATTCTTTCTCCACCTTGCCTCTCGCTTCTTGCTCTTTTTCTCCTAAGAGAGCAGTATGGATTGTCAGGGGAGGAAGCATATCATTCCTCTCCACTTTATCATGTTATGATTCTCCGGCCTCTTAACTAAGTCTTGACTCTGACTTGGCTCTGAGGAATTTTGCCCTGCTTTCTATTAGGGCCCTGCTCCCTCACTGCCATCTGTGAGACTGCAACCAAAAGGAAACCATTACAGGTTAGCTTCTTTGGTGCCTTTTGCACACTCCACCACCGTCCTTACGTCTTTTTGGAGAGTTGACGTAAGAGGCAAATAGGATTGGGTAAGGAAGTCGAACCCATTGACTGAAATCTACAGTGATGTACGAATCATTATCTGATCTTCTGCTGAGACCAAACGCTAAGAATGTGTAAGGATCTTGGAAGTTGAAAATATTAAGCGAATGTTTAGCAAGGAGTATTCAGTAGCAAAGCTAGCTGGAGAGCCCCATTGCCCAGCCCAGTGTTCTTCCAGCATTGTTCTCGGCTAGTGCTATAGTCTTCAGAAGTGATGCCAGAGTATCAACAGCCAGATTCCTGAGCACTTGAATCCAGTGGCTCTCTTCTCTTTACCATGACTCTGATTTTAGAAATAGAAAGTAGTTGCTAACAGATTTTAGTTTAATTTGTGTAAGTCACTGATCCAGTTTGTTGTTTGTTTTGTTTCTGATGGTACAAAAACCAAGAATTTCCTAACATTATGTTCCTCGTACCCTTTGGCCACTTGATTTTCCCATATTTTTTTATTCCTGTCCAGTTTTCACTGTTTGATGATGCTTGTTGTTTAGATATAGCAAATGAAATGACAGCTGCAGTACCTATACTTCCAAGTTATAAAATAAACGTAATGTGCAGACATACCTAGACAAAACACAAAATCCTCATTATCTATTTACATAATAAAGCAGTTCACCAAGGCTTAAGAGATTTGGGGTGCCAGTTAATTATTTCCCTTTCCTTCTGATACAGAGAAGTGGAAGAAGGTATCAAACGGAGGTGAAGGTGTCAGTTCTACTCATGGCTGCCCAGTAGCTCCTTAAGTATAGTCTGGAGAGGTAAGTCTAGGAGAACTCTGTGCAATGAGAGGAATCTCAACTACCAAGGGGTATAGAGAGTAAGAGAAGAGGAAGCTAAGGATGAAATCCTGTGGATCATAGATCTGAAAAGGATCCCCATAAGACTGAAAAGGAGCACAGAGATGCAGGAAGTTGTGGTGTCAGATAATCCAAAGGATTTGGGAGCAGCATTTAGGAAAGAAGGAGTGCTTGGCTGCCTCGAATGCAGCGACCACAAAGGCATCCAGGGGATTTTACAACAAAAGAAGTCTTAGATCATCCTTGGTTTAAAAAAAATAAAACAAAAACAACTTTCTGTTCTCCCAGCCCAGCCTCCCTAGATGCTAATCACATAGGACCACCTACGTTTCGTTTTCCAATGTACCTTCACATCTGGCTCCCATTAGGTATAAAAATATGACACTGAAAGATTTTTGGCCTCAAATTATTTATTATAAACCTGGAAGAAAAACTTAGTGTATGTGTCTTTGTGTTTGAAGGATGACTGGTGATAAGATTTTCCTTTTGTAATTGGGGCCTGAAATTTCGGGGTATGAGGACTTATAAATTGCTCAATTAGGAGGAGTGTATTAATGGGGCAGCAGGGTGATAAGCCCTTCAAAAGTGATGCCAGGGTCCTAGGCAGCCCAGCACTGCCCTCCTCCCTCTGGTATTTGTAGAACGTGTTTTAACTTTTAAACTGTGAGATTCTTGATCTGTTGTTGTTCAGTGCTGTAGGGGGTACTCTACTGTTGGGGCTCAATAAATAGTTGGCAAAATTAGGCTTCTAGGAGTATAAGAGGAGGGGAAAGAGAACGCTCTGAAAACAAACTCCATCTTCAAATTTCTGCTCAGGCCCTAGGGCACGGAGAGAACCCCATGGGCCTGCTTCTGCTTTAAAGCACCTACAGAAAAGTTCTGTCTCAAAATCAAACAAACAGTACTCCCTAATAGCTAAGTTTTGGTTTCCTCAAGTTGCATTTTAGTTTCCTCACTGTTCAAGCCAAGCTTTGATTTGTCATTACAAAGGTCTTCAAGTGCAAATAAATCTCCTGCATTCCATAGCCACCTCTATGCAGGTTTTCCAACCCTTTAAATCTTCCTAAGTCTTAAATTGTGAGGTTTATTCCTTGATCATCGAAATTCACGTAGACGTAGGATATCATTTATACTACCTATCCACTTCTCTCATCATTTGAGTCAATCTCTGTGTATCTAAGGCTCTAGGGCCCTTGCCTTCTGTGCTGTAATGACTTATATGAATAGAGAGCCTAGAACACAGTGAGGATTTGATAAATGTTAGATTGAAGTTTAAATCACACCAGGTGCCTGATGAGCTTTTCTAGGGAATAAAGCCAATGCTAAGTTGGTCTCACTAGGTTGGTTGTGTGTGTGTTGGGGGCAGCGGAGGGGGGAGGGGGCAGAGTTCCAAGCTGGTAGCTTCCTCAGACACTTCTCGAAGAAGTAAGGGTCCTGGGGCCCTCGCCACTAGCTTCCAATAGCCTGTGTATTTTTAGTCCCCGCTTTTCATGTAAGTTTCCCGCTAACTGCTTGCAGGAAATCTTTTCTTGGACATAATCTGCCCGTTTCCTGAAGTCTTCCTCTCCGCCTTGTGTCCGTTGAGGATGAATCAAGTCAGCAGTTTTGGAGAGTGTGTGTTCTCTTCCCTGACACAGCCTCCCTGCTTTGTGGATACCAGAAAGCTGCCTTTCTTGTCTGTTTCTAGGGGTGAAGGGAGGAGGGGCAAACCCTTGGTGTGTGTCAGCCTCTTAGACCGCCTGGCACAAATGTCCCTTTGTATGAGGAGGAGGCATGTGTGCTTTTCCCCTTGCCAGTGGATACTTTCATCTGCTAGGTCTGGATGGTGTCCTCAGAGCTGTAAACAGTGGAGTAGGAGATAAAGGGCTGCCTTAGGGAGGAGGCATGTGTGGTAGCAACTGGTTTTCCTTCTCTGCCCCTCACCCGCTTTGTCCTGATTAAAACAAATCAGGTCTAGGCGTGGCCTGATTTGAGCCAGCCTAGACCTCTCTAATCCCTTTCCAGGACCCAAACAGCATGGATGCCTTTCCTCTTACCTTGAAGACCTCAAACTTGGAGAAAGACGTTTTCTGTGATAAGGATAACAATTCCTCATATTTGTACAATATTAGTTTCTAAACGTGTTATGTCTTCTGAGGAACTGAAATTCTGGCTTTGTGGTCCCTTAAGAATGTAGGATTCGGATCAAAAGATATGAGTTTGAGTGCTGGCTCTGCTCTTTAATAACTGTGAGACCTCAGGCAAGTCAGGGAGCTAATAATAGCTCCCACCTCTTAGGGTGTTACAGAGTTCAAATGAGAAAATGTATGTAAGTTCCTGCCACATAGGAAACACTCAAATGTTAACCCCAAAAAAGGGGGTGGGGGTCAGAAGGG
Organism: Monodon monoceros; assembly: GCF_005190385.1. Taxonomy (NCBI): domain Eukaryota; kingdom Metazoa; phylum Chordata; class Mammalia; order Artiodactyla; family Monodontidae; genus Monodon; species Monodon monoceros. The sequence continues at coordinate 52,479,768 of NW_021703784.1, forward strand.
GTGTTAACGGAGATAATGGAGATGAATATGCTATGCATAAAATGCTAAACTTTTTAGTAATTTGGTTTGAGGTCTGAGCATAAGCATTTTCTCTCTCCTCTAAAGCCACCCAGTTCACCTGGCCTCTCATTCTGACCATTCCCTCCTTCTCTCAAACATCCATCACTGTGACCTCTTCTTTCACATGGTAGCTTGGCTCTTCCATCTAAAGCAAACGACTGTCTCTTGAGGCCAGCCACTAGCCCAGTGTTTGGCACAAGGTAGGGTTCAACAATTACTTGAATAGGTACTCTTTGTGAAAAACTCAGAAATGCAACCCCTTTCCCATCCACAGGGGTCTGTCCTTAGTCACTCAAACTTATTTCTTGATTTTTATACCCAGGGATAAGTGCAAGAGATGGAAACCACTCCAGATACTTTGAACAGGAAGGAATTTAATACAAGGGATTAAATGCTTACCAAATGGTAGGAAAAACTAAAGCTGTATGTTCCACGAATGATACTTACTCCCTCCCCACCCCCAGAATACCACTGAAGTGATCAGTTAACTCACCCCCCACACACACTCCATAGCTGTGATCTAGCACTTAGGAGGTCAGACTTGAGAAGCTACTGCTGCAAATGCCACGTGGCACTCAGGAAGCTGGAAAATGCCCCAGCTGCATAAACCCTTTCATATCTACATATTTGCTTGCCAGAAGAAACAAGAAACAGCCACGAGAGCAGGAAAATGGTCTTCACCTCACTTCCAGCTTACCTGTCTTGTGTGAATGCACGTAATTGGTAGATTAACTGCAAGCAAATCTGGTAAAGGTGATTTTTTACTTTTCCACTGTTTCCAACTAGAAGGGGAGGGGGGTGGAAGTGGAGAGAGCCAACCTACAGTATATACCACACTAGTTTCATCTAGAAAGTATTTCGGGTTGCAATATGTCAGGATAAAAGCTAAATGAGGAAACACAAACAGGTCCCTCTGCACCTAGTTGATTCCTTCCAAGTGCAGAGTCACTTCCATAGAATATGTTTTGGATCAGATGTCTCTATGGGAAATCTTCCATATTTCCCCGTGACCTTTAAAAGAGCCTGACTGACCCAGCCGGCTCTCCTTGTAACTCATGGGATGTACCCAACAAATGTTGGGATGAATGCCCTCTGTATATGTCAGATACTATGCTAGGCAAAGGGAACGCCAAGTCAAAAAAAGAAAGGCAAGGCCCTGCTTTCAAGGAGTTCTCGGTAGTCTAGTAGGGTGACACAGGATGAAAATAGTTAGAAAATGATGACAAATGCTAAAATGAAGATATCCTCAAGAACACAGATGAGAGGTACATAAATCAGATTGGGGGATAAAACGAGGATAAATATGAAAAGACTGTCTGTATTCATGTAAAGAGTTAAGTGTAGGGACTTCCCTGGTAGACCAGTGGCTAAGACTCTGCGCTCCCAATGCAGGGGGCCTGGGTTCCATCCCTGCTCAGGAAACTAGATCCCACATGGCACAACTAAAGATTCGCATGCCACAACTGAAAAAAAAAGATCCCATGTGCCTCAGCTAAAGATCCCGCACGCAGCAGTGAAGATCCCACATGCCACAACTAAGACCTGGTGTAGATAGATAGATAGATAGATAGATAGATAGATAGATAGATAGATAGA
>NW_021703784.1:52481433-52493075 GCF_005190385.1 Monodon monoceros
AGATAGATAGATAGATAGATAGATAGATAGATAGATAGATAGATAGACAGACAGTTAAGTGTAAAGGATTTTTATTAATATTAGGATCCTACAAGCCTGGCCCAATAAGCTTAAATATAATCTCTTTCTCCCAATCACCCAACCCAGACACAAGACCCCAAAATTTTCTTTATTTTTCCCAAAAATTTTTAATGAAAATTTTCAAACATACAGCAAAGTTCAAAGAATTTTACAGTGTATACCCATGTATCCACCATCCAGATTCCACTGTTAATATTTTACGACACTTGCTGTATCACAGCGGTCCCCAACTTTTTTGGCACCAGGGACCGGTGTCGTGGAAGACAATTTTTCCACGGACTGGGGAGTGGCGGGGGGATGGTTCAGGCAGTAATGCGAGCCATGGGCAGATGAAGCTTCACTCGCTTGCCAGCCGCTCACCTCCTGCTGTGCGGCCCGGTTCCTAACAGGTCGCGGACCCCTGCTGTATCACAAACCTATCCATCTATCCATCCCTTTGTCCATCCATTATTCATCTTATTTTTTAAAGCATTTAAAATAAATTGCAAGCATCATTATATTTCTCCCTAAATATTTCATCATGCATATCATTAACTCATTAACTGGAGTCCAGTATTTGGTCAGCATTTTTCTTTAAGGTAAAATTTACAGAGTGAAATGCCCAAATCTTAAGTGAGTGTTCTCTGAGATTTGACAAAGGCATATACTTGTGTAACTCAAGCACCTATAAAGCTATAAAACATTATCATCATCCCAGAAAGCTTCCTCATGCCCCTTCCTGGACAGTTCCTACCCCCACCCTCCAAAAACAGCCATCATTCTGATATTTTCTTCCCACCATAAATTTTTTTTGCCTGTTTTAGAATTTCACATAAATGGAATCTTATAGTATGTGCTTTTTTGTGTATAGCTTCTATCACTCAGCATAATACTTTTGAAACCCGTCCATGTTGTTTAATAGCCCATTCCGTCTTATTGCTGAGTAGTATTTCATTGCATGTATGTACCACAATTTATCTATTTTCCTATGGATGGATACCTGGATTATTTCCAATTTGGGGCTATTATGAAAAAAAGTCTACTCTGAACCTGTAATCTACTTTTAAAAAACAGACTTTATCTTCCTCAAACAGTTTAGATTTACAGAAAAATTGAGAAGATAGTACAGAGAGTTCCCATATACCTACACCCAGTTTCCCCTATTATTAACATCTTACAGTTAATGTCCTTTTTAAGGCCCCCTTTGGCGTAGTGTTTCTGGCTGATTGCTTAATGAATTGCTGTTTGGAAAGACTGCAGATGCAGTGCTACCAATAAATTCCCTGCAACAGGAAATTGTTTTTTGTCATCCCACTGAAATTATTGACCCAGGATTTGTTTTGTCCAATAAGCTGGAATCATGAATGCCTAGTAGTTGATAAGTGTATCTGTCCGTTCCTGAGAGTCTTGCCTAAGGAAGAGTTCAGGGTCAGGTCCTTGGGTCTGCAGGTGAAGAAATAGGGCTTCTGTATTCATTTGCACTAGCCCTAGCAAATGATCCCTCCACCACAACCACTTTCTATGTTTTCTACTTCTAGGCTTTCCCCTCGCCTCCAGCAAATCCTCAACAAGACTGTAAGACTTTTTCCCAAAGCACAACTTATGTTTATAACAGCAATTAATGTTTACGTTGCCCTTGCTGGGTTATAAAGCTCTTTAACATCCATTTCTTCTTCGTTTCAATCTAGTAAGATATATATTATGCTCACCTTATAGAGGAAGTACTAAAGGTCAAAGGGATTAAATTACTTCTCCAGAGTCACACTGGAGTTTAGGATATAATCCCAGCTCTGTTTTACCCTTGAATCCTGAATTGTTTAGGATATAATCCAGAGTCACACTGGAGTTTAGGATATAATCCCAGCTCTGTTTTACCCTTGAATCCTGAATTGTTTCCTTTATATCACATTCTTTCTACTCAAAATTTTGGGCCTCACCATTCTTTTTCTTAAATGATCGAAGACCCGCTGTGATTGGGACTCAGCCTACTTTTTCATTCTCATCTTTTCCTGGGAGCCTCTAGGCTCTAGAAACACTCAGCTGTAAATTGTTTCCTGAACACTTCATGAATATTGCTTCCTCCATGCATTTTAATGATGATGGCTTCCCCTTTATGTTCAGAGTATTTTTTCTTTCTTCCATCCTTCATCTCTTGTTCTCAGAATTTGCTTTTGGGAATATTTCTTTATCCTTTAAGACTCATCTCAGATATTATTACTTTCACTCGAAGCATCCTTTGATCACTTACCTCTCCCCTACCCGCACCCCTCACCCTGGTTCCCAGCATCAGGAACATGGGTCCCTATTCTGTTTACATATTAGACTTTTGAGTGCCAGCAGGCCCGTTCCGTATTCAGATACAAAGATGATTAAAACATGATCCCTTAAAGTTGTTTACAGTCTGTTATGGGAATTAGATGTGTATAGAAGTGATGATAATATAGGGATTAAAAATTGACACAGATTTGCTGAGTTCCCACTGTGTACCCAGCACAGATGCTCAGTACATACTTGTAGAATTGTATTGAATAATAGACATGAGGCATTTGGGCTTAGTAGCAAGGATCTTGAGCATAGGCAAAGGTGATGACTTACCTGCTGTGGTTAAAGAGTATAGACTGAGTCTCTGCCCAGATAAATTTCTATTCAATTTCTCCTTAGTCTTCATCTCATTGGGTCAGAACTACGTCTTCTTTGGACATGTTTCAGGGTAGCAAACTGAGTTCTCAGGTGATTTAAACATTCTCTATAATATCGTTTCATCTATTCAACAAGGATCACTGAGGTCCTAGTCTATGTTTGTGTCTTTGTCTGTAGCTGAGAATACAGAGATGGACAAACTGTTACTCTCAAGAAGCTCAGGCAACTCAAGAAGCTCATAGCAGAATGTAGACACCTCCACAGACAAATAATAATAATAGCCTGAATCTTTCTTGGAATAAGACAAAGCTAATTTAAAGTAACAATTTCTTTTCCTATAGGAAAACCCTTCAGAGCAGTTTCATGACCACAGTTTCACGTTTTTGCTCTGCATCTAGACTTTTTTTAACCTACAGAAAAAAATTGTACAAATTTGATTCAATAGAGTTTACTACTGTTATTGACCTGTGACCACGATGCATCATTTCGTTTTCTAAGGAAAACCAAATTAATGCAAAGACAAAATCCCCCTCAAAGTTTATCAGCATGAACTTAAGTAATTTTTTCATTTGCATGGTATTTGTGTTTGCTAGCCCTCCTCTGGCATCAAGCTGTGATGATTTAATTTTTTAAAAAAATTATTTTTGGCTGCACTGAAGGGCTTGCGGGATCTTCGTTCCTCAACCAGGGGTCGAATCTGCGCCCTCAGCAGTGACAGTGCAGCATCCTAACCACTGGACCACCAGGGGATTCAGTTGTGATGATTTTAAATAAGACATTTACCTGAAAATAACACCTGTTCTGACTATCTCACAAGGTTGGAAGCATTTTCCATAAAAAGACATGAAGAAGCTCTTTGGACACTGATATGGAATAAGCTCCAAGATATAATTTAAGTGGAAAAAAGGGAGCCTCAGTTACACTATCTGTAATGATACTGAATCATACTATACGACCATTTGTATTTAAAAATGGAAATATTATATATATTTACTGTTGCATACGTAAAATATCTCTGAAATGAAACACAAGAAACTTGTAACAGTGGCTACCTCTACAAAAGCAGAGAACAGGATGGCTGAGGTTAGAGTGGAGGGAGACTTTTTTCTGTTTGCTATTTTATACCTCTTGATTCTTGAGCCATGTTACTTCAAAAGTACAGTGTTTAAAAATAAATGAACAAAAATGGTTTAGGGATAATTTACTACTAAAGTTCATAGGAATAGGCAATTGTGGATTTTCTTTTTTATTCATGGCATTATTTCATCTCATGTTTTCTGGTAAAATCACCCTCTAAGTATAATCTCTATATCTCTTGACTGCTGACAGTGTGGTGGTTGTCAGGGTGTTGCTAAGTCATGTAAGATTCTTAGAAATCGCACGCTTTAGGTTGGTAGTAGTTTCTGTGGTCAGGAAGAAGGTGCATATGAGCATAGAGTTCTTAGAAATCTAGCATCATAAACTTTCAGGGCTGAAAGATACAGGAGTTCATTCTAGTTCACCTCTCACCGTATGTTTGTATTCCCTCTGCAACATTCCTGCTTAGGGGTCATTGTCTTTACGATGTTGCTCCATATTATTAATGCTAGCTAAATTAAGAGTGCCTCAACTTAAGTGGTCTCTGTGCTGTCCTGGAAAGATCACTGGACTAGAAGTCAGATTGACATCTAACCTCAGCTCTGCCACTGGTTCACTATGTGGCTTCAGGTAAATCACCTTGCCTCTCTGGGTCTCTGTTTCTTCATCTTTAAAATTAGGGCATTATTAATTTTGATTATCAATTTAAAAAAATAAAATTAGGGCATTAGACTGTGCCAGGGGTGGAAGGTACAAGGTATGCCTGCTGCCACTTCCTCCTCCCTACGCATGATAGACATCAGTTCAGTTTGGGCAGGTTCTTTATGATAGATTTACCACAAATGAAGTCTCGGAATGCTTCTCAGCACAGTCCTCCAAGCAACTAGAACCAATAGGTAGGACTTGGGTGGTAGGACTTGGCAAGTGAGATAAAAGTCATTCCCTTTCATCTCTAAGGTTCTCAAGCAACAGTGTGCTGGTAAATGTTTAACAACAGGTTCTCAGAAAGAAAAGAAGAAGATGCCCTGACTTATAGCATTTGCCAGTTTCCATGATATAAATACTCCCACCATGACTGATGTCAAATTACTAAGGTGAAATCAGCTGGGTTGCAGAATTACTGAAAACTTAACAATCAGCTTTCATGAGCTGATAGAAGCTGACTCCAGCACATAACTATAAAATCGATGACTTTGGACTAACTGACCACAGCTGTAAGTGAAAATGACATCCTCCCTACGGAATTTTATCCAGAGGCATAATTCTTGGTTTACAGTCTTTTGGATTTGGAAATACTTGAGTGTCAAGAGATCTTTATGAAATTCTTCTACTCCCCTGAGCCTCAGTTACACTATCCGTGAAATGGGACCAAGGATTCCTACCTCATAAGATTATAGTCAGTAATGAGAGACTGCATATAAATCACTTAGCAGGGACTTCTCTGGCAGTCCAGTGCGCTTCCAATGCCGGGAGTGTGGATTTGATCCCTGTTCGGGGAACTAAGATCCCACATGCCTTGTGGCACGGCCAAAAAATAATAATAATAATCATTTAGCACACTGCCTAGCCCATCGTTTGACCTCTCAAATATTCCTCCTCCCTTACCAAAGTGGAGGTTGTTATGTTACATTGTGTCTTTATCTTTTCCAGACTCCCAAAAAACTTGCCATTGCTCTCCTTTCAGCCCTTCTCTTTTCCTAACCATTCTACTCCCTTGACATTCCCTTTTCCTCTCCCTCCTCTGCTCTAATATACTTAACCTTCTGTCTGAATGGAATGTGAATACTTAACCTTACCTATTCCTAATGTGTTATCTGTATTTATCCTCTATCCAAACCTCTCTTGGTAATCTGTGCTGTTGGAGACTGTAGGCACACTTGCAGGCAGAGACCAACTCTGTGTCTCTTGGACTGTCCCCCATCACAACACCATGAGTAAATAAGTGTTAATAAGTCACCTCTCAGGATCAAACTTATATCAAGGATGTTGCAAAAAAAACAGCTTCTCTTACGCAGGTACCCAAGAAGGCTGCTGCAGATCTGCCCAGAGCTTGGTGGCAGATACCTAGTATGTGCTCTGGTTCTGAGGATGAAGACCACATTCCTTAACTTCTTCCCATTGGCTTTTTCTGATCCCTTCAATAAGGATATAAGACCCTCTTGCTATTCATTCCACTAGCATGCCATATTTCCCTTTATCATAATATTGATCATGCTTTATTATAATTATTGATACTTGTTTTTTGTTGACGTCTCTGCTAGGTACTGGGCTCTGAGATCAAGGACCGCGTCTGTATTGTTTACTGCTATATCCTCGGCCCCTAGCACAGTGCCTGGTACATGGTAGAATACTGAATGTATAAATTCATTATTTTAAATGAATTTTTAATAATAATTTGCTATCCTATAAAATGAATAGAAAGCCTCTGATGTAACTCGTTGCTGAGTTTGGTTAGTCATGTGGTAAATTTTCTTACAGCACATCTTCTTTAAGTTGTGTACTCAGGTAAGAGCTTGCAATTTCTGTTATTATATCTGGTTCTCTCAAGAGCCATAGAGATCAACATTACAAAGCCTAAGGGAAAGTCAGAGGAGTAGACATGGGAGAAAAAAAAAATCTAAAGAACAGGAACTGTACCACTTTTTTTACCTTCTAACGCTATAATATGTATCTTCATGCATATATAGTTTTCTTTCCTTTTTATTATTCCCTTAGTCATTTGCCAGAAATGAGAATTATTGGGCAAAAGGGGATGAACATTTTTAAGGCTCTTGAAATACTGCCAAATTGTTTTCCAGACACATAATATCAACAAATAGCTTTGAGCAACAGACATGGGTGTCTGTTTAACCACACACTTACCACCACTGGGAAATGTCATTAAAATCTTTTTTGCTAGTTTAATAGAGGGGGGAAAATGGTCTTCCCCATTCCTTTTAGTTAATGTTTGGTCTCTTTAATCTGCTTCTTCATGCAGCTCTTTCTGAAGGAGCATCCTACCCCTCAAAGACTTGTTCAGAGGCTGTGAGGCTCACAACCTCATTGGCCCCTGGGGCACAGCATCTCCGTTGTGCTGTGGTGGGGAGGGGCGGTGATAGAGGCAAAACATAACACAAACCACACCATTGTTAGGGGATGAGGTTGCTGGGATAATGCTGTGAGAAGGGATGAAAAGAACGATTCTCCATTCTTGATTGTTGTGATGTTCAAGGATGAGCCAACAGCTCCAGCGCGGGAAGGGATGGGTCTTTACTGCTGCCAGATGCTCCTTTTTCCATTGCTGCCTTCCATTATTTCTGGTTCGAAGGGGGTGAGGGGGGTAGCCTAGCAGCTGAAACAGATTAACTTTTATGCCTAGTTTCCTCCCTTTGAGTGATTGCCCTGGACCTGGGGACATTCACAATTAGTCAGAAACTGTTTAGAAATAAGAATGTGGTTCAAGGTCCATAATGTATAAGAGCCAACCTTCTGGAGTTCGTGCACCATTCCTGCCTTTATCTATGGGAGCTGCATGAGGCAAAGAGAGCTTTCTTCCCTCTCCTTCCCTACTGCCACTGCCTCATTCAGGCCCCCATCCTGTTTTGTCTGTGCTATGGCAATAGCTTCCTGTTTCCCTCCCTTAATCTACCCTCTTGTACACTGTTACCAACGTGATATTTCTATGATGTGCACATCAGATCTTGTCACTCTCCAGCTTCAGCTGTCAGTGCTTCCTCAAAACTTTTAGCATAAAATCCAAGCTCCTTTTCCCAGCTTTTTGGGCATTTAGCAATCAGATCCCAAACTGCTTTTCCAGACTGGCTTCCACCTCTCCTCTGGACTGTGCCCTGACTAGTGTATCCATTCTCTATAAGGGACTCCCGTTGGTCCTTCTGCCCTGTTTGCCCTTCTGCCTCTGTTCTACCTGACTCACTCTTTCTAATCCCTCCTCAAAAATCAAGAGCCCTCAATTTCACTTCTCTGGTGGATTTCCCCTAGCAGTTAATCACTCTCTCCTGTAACCTACACATAGATCACGATGTCTACCTTTGTTTCCCTCGAATCAGGAATTATCACCTTCCTTTTGTATATTTGTATTTGTGAATCCCCCAGCCCCTATCACAATATTTTGCACACAATAAGTGCTCAAAAATGTTTCCTTTCCTTCCCTTCTGCTAGCCTATTCTTGCGGTACGCGGGGCTCTCACTGCTGTGGCCTCTCCCGTTGCGGAGCACAGGCTCCGGACGCGCAGGCTCAGCAGCCATGGCTCACGGGCCTAGCTGCTCCGCGACATGTGGGATCTTCCCGGACCGGGGCACGAACCCGTGTCCCCTGCATCGGCAGGCAGACTCTCAACCACTGCACCACCAGGGAAGCCCTGCTAGCCTACTCTTAATCTCTGTAACCTTCAATGTGTTTGTATTTTTATAGCTGAAAGGGAATGTAGTATAGTTTAATCCTTTTTTTTTTCTTCCTTTTTTTTTTTAATGGTTAAAAAAAACCAGAGCTCAGTAAGGAGAGGAATTCATCCTGGAATACACAGCCAGATTTAATGGCAGAGCTGGGGAACTGGATTGGTGCTGAGCTCCTTAGGTAGTTTGAAAAGATCTTTGAAATAAAGGATTGCATCAGGGGAGAAGAAGGAACTAAGGTTCATTGCCAAGTTTTATTGCTGGATGCTTTATGTATGTTAATTATTTCTATTTTTGGAACCTTATTCCTCTTTTAAAAAATTATCGTAAAATATACATAACATAAAATTTAGCAACTTGACCATTTTTAAGTGTACAAGTTCAGTGGCGTTAAGTACATCCACATCCTTGAATGGTGGTACAACTGCCACCACCACCCATCTCTAGAACTCTTTTCATCTTACAGAACTAAAACTCTGTACCCATTAAACAACAACTCCCTATCCCCTCCTCCCCCAGTCCCTGGCAATTACCATTCTACTTTCTATGTCTATGGGTTTGACTTCTCTAGGTACCTCATGTACGTGGAATTGTACAGGAGTTGCCTTTTGTGATTGGTTTATTTCACTAGGCATGAAGTTTGCAAGGTTCATCCATGTTGTTGCATGTGTCAGAATTTCCTTCCTTTTTAAGGCTGGATAATATTCCATTGTGTGTATATACTGCATTTTGTTTCTCCCTGCATCCATAGATGGACACTGGATTGCTTCCACCTTTTGGCTACTTTGAATAATGCTGCTATGAACATGGGTATACAAATATCGTTCAAGACCCTGTTTTCAATTTTTTTTGGTATATACCGAGAAGTGGAATTGCTGGGTCATATGGAAATTCTATTTTTAATTTTTTGAGGAACCACCGAACTGTTTTCTATAGCAGCTACATTACTTTACATTCCCACCACAGTGCACAAGGGTTCCTATTCCTTCACATCCTTGACACATTTGTTACTTTCTGTTTTTTTGATAGCAACCATCCCAATGGATGTGCAGTGGTATCTCATTGTGGTTTTGATTTGCAGTTCCCTAATGATTAGTGAGGTTGAACATTCTTTCATGTGCTTATTGACCATTGGTATATCTTCTTTGGAGAAATGTCTATTCAAATCTGCCCCCTTTTTAGTCAGGTTGTTTCTGTTGTTCTCATCGTGTTGAGTTGTAACGGCTCTTTATATATTCTGGATATTAACCCCTTATCAGATGTATGATCTGCAAATATTTTCCCCCATTCCATGGGTTATCTTTTTGCTCTTTTGTGTCCTATGATTCACAGAAGTTTTTAATTTTTCTGTAGTTCAATTTACCTATTTTTTTTCTTTGGTTACCTGTGCTTTTGTTGTTATATCTAAGAAATCATTTCCAAATCCAACATCATGGAGCTTTTCCTTTATGTTTTCTTCTAAGAGTTTTATGGTTTTAGGTCTTACATGTAAGTCTTTGATCCATTTTTAGTTAATTTTTGTGTGTGGTATAAAGGTTCATCTTCATTCTTTTGCATGTGGATATCCAGTTTTCCCAGCACCATTTGTTGAACAGTTATATGTTACCTCATTTTATATGCACAATAATCCTGGGATGTTATAACTATCTAACGGATAAGAAACCAGAAGTTGAAATATCCCTGGAGACACCCTAAAAGCAGGGCCCTTTGTAACCTAAGTGGGCCAAAGGCATAAAAGAAGAAGAAAAAGACCATTTATGATATAAAGTGAGAAGAGGGGAATGGAGAGAGAGGGAAAAAATTGCATAGGCAGCTAGCCTTGAGCAGAACTTAGGGGTAGACTTCAAGTTCACTTGAGAGCCCTTCTCCTTCTGCCCTTTTACTCTCCGCCTCCCTCATGTGACTGTGCTTCTCTGATTCTCTTAAGGTAGCTCCTTGGTTTGCTGACTCTATATATATATATATATATATATATTTTTTTTTTTTGGCGGTACACGGGCCTCTCACTGTTGTGGCCTCTCCCGTTGCAGAGCACAGGCTCCGGACGCGCAGGCTCAGTGGCCATGGCTCACGGGCCCAGCCGCTCCACAGCGTGTGGGATCTTCCCGGACCGGGGCACGAACCCGTGTCCCCTGCATCAGCAGGCGGACTCGCAACCACTGCGCCACCAGGGAAGCCCATTGCTGACTCTTTTGAAATTCTTTTAAGAGGACCATTTATAGCTTTCCCAGTCTGTCCCAACCTGTTTTCTCAGCCTTCCCTGTGTCACTCCTTTCCTGCCACTATGAACCCTTACTTGAGCTGTGTTAGTTCTCACTGCCACCTTTATTCCACATGGTCATTTTAGTCCCTCTGCTTTTAGTGCACTACTGTCTTTCTCCAAGTCCTCATACTCATCTGTGTGTCTCCACAGCATGTGGCACAATGCCAGCCACAGAAGTGGGTGCTCAGTAAATATGTTGAGAAGATGACGAGACAGTTTTTGTTCATCTGTAATCTTGAATGCATAATCATTATATTCATATTTGTGTTGATGTCAGTACTCATTCATAGTGATTAGGAATGCATAATCATTCAGCATGTGCATTACAGTCTTACTTTCAGGGATTTTAAAAGATCTTGTGAAATGGTCTCTGCCTGCCATTGACTGCAGTCCACCTAGGAGAAGACAAAATACTTTTCCGTGCACTTTACTCCTCTGTATAACATGTAGTCCTTGCAGCATTTAGTGAGTGGCAGGGAGGGCTGGCCTTAGCCCCGTTCACTGTTAGGATGCTAAAGCATAGCAAAGTTGAGGGATTTGGTTGAAGTCACACAGGCAGAAGAAGATTGAGGTGGGATTTGAACCTGGGTGACGGACCAGGCAAGATGCTTAACCATTTCAAGCATCTCGTTTTGTTCGTCCTCAAAATGAAGATAATATCATGTACTTCCTAGGTGGTTGTGAGTATTGAAAATCAGACAGTGTACATGAGTAAAGAGTTTAGCACAGTACTGGCACATTGTATATGTGCTCAAATGCTAGCTATTATTATTTGTCTCTGTATCTGGTGTTTCGTCCCTCTTGTAACACATTGTGTATTACTTTGGAAAAGAGGTTTGCAAGTACCATCACAGTGATTTTGTCTCGGTTTGCTGGGAGTATTAATAGGCACCCCTGTTTACATGTGTGTCCTACGTAAAGTACCTCCTGTGATTCCTGTCTGACTCAGGTGCTCAGTGAATGATTCCTTTACTTCCCTCCTGGCTTTGTGCTTTTATGCATGAATTACAGGGGACTTGATACTTCTGGACTTGATACTTCCAAGTCCAGAGGCTAAGGAATAATCCAGTTTGGAATAGAACACAGACCTCTCTCATAATTTCCAGACGGTGAGTTCTTTTCAGTTACTCTTTCTGCAGTCTCCCCTGTGTTCCTTTCACATCTGTGTGTGTGTGTGTGTGTGTGTGTGTGTGTGTGTGTGTGTGTGTGT
>NW_021703784.1:52493085-52545512 GCF_005190385.1 Monodon monoceros
TGTGTGTGTGTGTGTGTGTGTGTGTGTGTGTGTGTGTGTGTGTGTGTGTGGTAGGTGGATTTAAGTTGGAAGAGTCATTGAGGCATAGTAGAAGCTAATCTGTACCAATGTCTTATTTGCAGTTTGTAGAGGCCCCACGGCACTTGTGTGATAAATGGTGTTGTGTAAGTTGAAATGCAACTAAGGGTCTCTTCTGTGTTTCTTGAATTAAGTTTATTATGTGTGCTAATTTGCGCCTAGAGGCTTTTGTTGTTATTTGTTGTAGTGACTGTGGCAGTAATGAGCCTGCTCCCAGCATAGCTCAGCACGTGCCCCATAGACAGTTTATTTGCATTTGGCAGGACTCCACGGTGTACCCTGAACAAATGAATCAGCCTATTTGGGGCATGGGAAAAAGGAATCATAGGGAGGCAATGAGTGTTGCTCATGAGCCCCAGTGATCTGAGATGGGGGAATACCAGACAGTTCTTGTTCTGTTCCTACCTGGATTATTGCTTAGCCTATGGAGTATCAAGTCCCTTGTAATTCACCGACAAAAGCACAAAGCCGGGGTGGGGGCATGGGGGTAGGAGGGATTCGTGCAGGGATGGGCCAAGGAAAGGGATCATTCACCGAGCGTCCGAGTCAGACGGGCATCACATGAGGCGCTTTACATAAGGCTCACATGCGAAGCAGGAGTGGCTGTTAATATTCCCAATAACCTAGGATTCTGATCCAGGCTCAGGATTATCTGCTTTGTTGTAGTGAGTAATACTTTGTTTATCTGGCAGCTGCATTGATCCACACATTTGAAGAACTTAAAAAATCTTCAGAGTGGTCCCAAAGCCAACACACTAACGCTTACACACGACTGATTCTTTTTACAACCTCATAAGATAAACAGAGCAGGTGATACTTTCTTCATGAGTCTTAGAGAGGCCCTGGAACTTTCCTGGGGTCACACAATAAATAGCAGAGTAATGATTGAACCCGGTTTTTCTGATAGATCACCACTCAAAGGTCCTCTAGGTATAAGATTCAACATAAAACAGTGTATTATGTAATAACGTCTTATTTTTAGTTCCTGCTTCTACCACCCTTGTTGAGAGTCTTAATACTTCAGACCTAAAAAGTTGCAGAAATCCCTAGCTGAGAGATGTAAGGCAAGTCTGAGTTTAAGAGAAGAAGCCTTGGTTAGCAAGAAGAGCCCAGAAGACAGAGTCAGAAGTCCTCGCTTTGGTACCTCATAGCTTTTTACCTATGGTTAAGTTACTTAGCTGCTTCATGCCCCAGTTTCTTCATCTGTAAAATGGGATAACAGTAGTAACTACTCATAGGATGGGTAAGGATGAAATATATATAAAGTGCATAGTTCAGTGCATGGCATAGAGTAAATGTATTTCGTTATTATTCTTACGCTAAACAGCACACAGCTTGGAGAAAACGCAAAATAATCTCCCTCTTGCTTTTCCCATATTTTCCAACAAAGCGCAAACACAACATTATCTAAAATGCTACAAAGTTATAAAACTCAAAACAGAAAATTTACAATACCGACTATACAATAAAAGCCAAAAAAGCAATGTGCACGTTGCCAAGGTAACCTGCAAGACCACCATGGATACCAGTACAACAGGGGGTTCTGTGATGACCTAGCAGAGCTGGCTCTCAACTCGCTCACCAATTTCAGAGAGAGAAAGGGAGACGTGGGGTGTGCGTGTGCGCATGTGCACGCATGAGTACATGTGCAAAGAACCATTTGGGGCAGATAATGGGGTATTTGACCCTAGAGGTCCGTAGAGGACTCAAGCCGGGGAGCAGAGCCAGGCTAACAGGAGTGACAGCTGCGTAAAAGCATGCCCTTTCCTGAGGGACTCTGCAGGCCACCAGATTGGCCTCAGGTCATCTGTGGGATGGAGAAATGTGCTCCCAGGCTGGGGCTGAACCACCACCTGGAGCCCCCTGCTCATCCCCGCTGGCTTTGCCACCAAACTGACTCTCAGGGACTAGAAACGTGGGAGCTGTCTAGCTAGAAAACTGGAGGGCATCTTTATCGGCATGACCCCAAACCAGCAATGCTCCTGCAGCCAGAACTCTGCCACCAGGGCAAACGTCTCAGTTGCTGCCTTCACCTTTGAAACCTGCCCCTGAGTGAGGGATTTCTTTCCTACTGATCCTCCTTCGGCTAGAAAAGTGACAAAGGTGAGTTGGATGGGATGCAGCTCCCAGGGGCGGAGCTTCAGTGGCCCTGCTTATCAGGAGGAGTTGGAGCTGGAGTGGCTCCTGTGATGGCAGCGGGCGGGGGACCTGCATGCGCCGCCGAGGGGAACGTGGCCTTCTCCTCAACCGTCGGGGTGACCTGCGCCACATGGGGGACAGTGGCAGCATTCTCCTGGGAAGGCCGACTCGCCTGGGGGTAGCCTAGGCCAGGGGGCCAGCACAGCAGTGGCAGTGGCCCTCCCGGCCAACAACTTGTCCTCTGTCCGTGTGCTTCAGCGCCTTCTTGGCTTCATCTGGTTTCTCAAACTCCACATATGCGTAGCCTTTAGGCAGATGGGGGTGCATCCTTTCTACAGGCACGTCAATCATTCTAATTTTCCCATAGGTGGAGAATACATCCCTGATGTGATCTTGGTCACATTCCTGGTGAGGCTCCCAGTGTGTTCTCTGGTGGGTTTAGGGGACAGCTCTGCCTTTTCCTTTCCTTTTCATCTAATTGGGGTGGTTTGGATTTGGAGCGGGAACGCTGCCTGTTGTCACGCCTGCGCCGAGAAGGACTCGGAGAGCCAGGGGAGCTGCCGGAGCTGGAGCTGCGGGATGTGCTGGAACTTCCTGAGCGGCTCGATGCCGAAGATGAGCTGCAGCCGCTGCTGGAGCCCGAGCCGCAGGTCGAGCTGGACCGAGACCTGGTGCTGCTGCTACCACTGGAAGCGCTGCGCCTCTTTCGAGTTTTTTGTTGTTGTTTTTTTTTTTGCGGTACGCGGGCCTCTCACTGCTGTGGCCTCTCCCGTTGCAGAGCACAGGCTCCGGACGCACAGGCTCAGCGGCCATGGCTCACGGGCCCAGCCGCTCTGCGGCATGTGGGATCTTCCCGGACCAGGGCACGAACCTGCGTCCCCTGCATCGGCAGGCGGACTCTCAACCACTGCGCCACCAGGGAAGCCCTCTTTCGAGTTTTATCCCCACCACCACCCTTCTCGCTTGACTCCTTTATCTTTAGAGCGATCCTTGGACTTCTCATCAGAGCAGTCTTTGCATTTGGTAGGAGAAGGAGCCCTAGTGCTGGACTTGTTACTATTTTCTTTGACTCCAAACAAGCTCTTCTTTTTCACTCCTGATAAATCCATTCTCCCCTTCTGAGGTGTTCAGAGCAGCAATGACGGCCTCACTTAATCTGAACTCTCACTTCTAACTTGAGTCTGAGAAACTATCCCTCATCAACTGCAATTTACACCAAAGTGCAGCATCTCCCCCCCCCCCCCCCCCCGCCCCTGCCCGCGACCTCCTCCTGCCCTCCTCAGCCACTGAGGCTGGCCTTCCTGTATTTTCTTATTGAAGAATTATTGGGAAATACTTCATCTTTCCCCCTTTCCTCCTCCTCCTTCTCTTCTTCCTCCACCTTTTCCTCTTCCTTCATAGGACAGCCTGGCTCAGAGCTTACATTAAACACCAGGGGGCATTCAGTTGATTGTAGCATTCATTGGATTCAGGGCGTCTTACATAATGTCCTGCCTTGTGACATAGACGTGGAAAAAGAATTGTTTCCAAGCCTAGAGTTGGGAGGGAAGTCCGTATTCTTAGTCATTTGCAGCAAGGCATGAAGCTGATTTCTATCAATAGCTCCAGAACTGCACAGCATTATTTGTTAGATATAACTGTCAGTAGAACTCACCTATGCCTCCTTCCTTGTGTCTCCCACCCCATCTCAGGGTCTCAGGTGTCCAGCCTTTGCCTAAGCTGGCCTGAGCTTCTGGGAGGAACCTCTCTCAGGACCTACCATCCCCTGTCTGGTTACCACCTCTCCCTGAGTCCAGGTGTCTCACACTTTCTAGGTGTCTGGCTACTCTGGTAAACTAATTGCATCTTAGGTATTTGTGGAAAGAAGTAATGAATAAACAAATGTATTGAGACAATATAAAAGCAATACAATAACCAGTACCAAGTCATTAACACCCACTGCCTGGCCCAGGCGTGGCGCGGAGCAGTGGCTCAGTGAAGATGTTGCATAAATTATTACTTTTAGTGCAATACATTTGCTCTCCTAATCATGTGTTTGAAGCCTAGTTCAAACGCTTCCTCCTTTGTTAAACTGTTCTCATATCAAATATAAACTTTCCCACTTCTATACTGTAACAGAATTTTATAGGAAAGTTTAAAACATTTATTTAGGGAAAGAAAAAAACAGCCTTTCACTTCTGGTTCTCACAACAACGCTGTCCGGATTATCATCTTCATTTTATAGTTGAAGCTTGGTGATATGAAAGATCCCAAGTTCGTGCAGTTCATAAGTAGCAAAGCTGACTCCAAAACTTACTTTCAGCTATTAAATTGTTCCTGTTGCAATATGGTACACAGGTGAATGTGTATTTTATTTGGTTGTGTTCACCACTGGAATAGAGGCGCTTTTACTCTAAGGACTGTCTCCTGCTGCTGCCTATGCTTCCCAGAGCTTCACATATAAAACATGTCTGAAAGCAAAGTGCCAATTTTAACAGGGTCTTCAGTGCTGGAATTAAAGGGATGGCCAGTGGCAGAGTTTCATACAAAATCAGTGTAGAGAGAGAAAAAGTTTGTGCTTATATAGAGAGCTCCCTAATGAGCCTTCTTAATTTTTTAAGATGGACCATAGGGCATACCCCTGCAGGTACTCTTTCTGATGGTTTGTACCACTGAATATGTCCTTTACCCTTTCCTGTACCTGAAGCTGCAGCTATTAACACGTAGCACAAGACTCAAGAGAAGTGATGGTTGAATGCTACATGTCCTGGGCCACAGCCCTCCTCAGCTAACTGAGACTCATGACTATTAATATCTGGGTTTCTATTAATACTGTCTTTTCACTGTGAGCTAATTTAAATCTTCTGTTCTCTAAGCTATTCTTAACCATACACTCTCAGGCCTGGGCCTGGTTCCCAACTACAGATCATAACTCTCCATTTTGGCTTTTGGACTTCAGAAGTAATAGGAATTCTGCCCCTTATTGCTTCTCAGAGGAGAGGTGGAGCTCTATTGGAATTTTGGATGGGACGCTTCTTGGTTATGCAGGACTGCCCCATGCCTTGTTTGAGCTTAGTATCCCTGTCCCCTGCCCTCTGATGCATGGAGTGCTCCCCAATCATTGTGACAACTTACCCCCCACCTCACACACACACACACACCGTTCCACACCCTGGAGGGTGCGATACTGCCACTGGCTGAAAGCCACTATAACCTGACACCTGTCTCTGCCACCTTGATCCCCGTTGACTTCAGTCTCTTTCCAAGGTTGAACTAGGACTGGGGATGTTCCCCTCTACATCTTGAGAAAAGAAGGTTCCTCAACTTCTCCAGAGCTCCCATCTTTGTGGAGAGACAAATTAAGGCTCTGATACAAGATCTCTTTGGGAATTGGGCTGCCGAGACCAACTGAATGTCACTGTTACTCTATATCAAGACAGTTTTAACCCACAAAACAGGTTTTTATTCTCTTAAAATCACATGAGGGTTGAGGGGCGAGGATGCTCAGGGAACGGGGAGTGACTGTTCATGAGTAAATGACTATGGGGTTTCTTTTTGGGTGGTGAACATAGTCTGGAGTTAGATAATGGTGATAGTTGCACAACCTTGTAACTATAGGAAAAGTCACTGAATTGTCCACTTTAAAGAGTGAATTTTAGAGTGAATTCACATGCTATGTGAATCATATCTCAAATTCTTTTTGTTGCATGAGTCTCCTGCTCTGTGTGTTTTTCCTGCCTAACATCTGGCTTCCCGAGCTTAAAACTTAAAAAATCTTACAGTCACGATTCGTTCCTCTCCTTTCCTTTCTATTTCTAATGGGTCACTGAAACCTAACTTCTAAGTAATTCTCAATACCCTTTTCTTTTTCTCTCTGTCCCACTACCAGTGACCTTACTCAAGCTCTCTTCCCTTGCCTGTACTATTGTGACCAACTGTTGATTTCTCTCCTTGTCTTCAGACTCTGCCCACCTCATCATCCTTCCAGATGCTCCCAATTATATATTCTACAACATTTTATTGTGAAATATAATACAATGCAAAAAATGTATATAGCATACAGTTCAATGAAGGAAACACCCATATTACTACCACCCAGGCCAAAAAAATGACTGCACCTCAGAAACCCCTGTGTGTCCCTTCCCAATCATATCCTTCTTACTCCACCCCTGTCCCCCCTTCCAGGTATATAATGACTTCTGTGGTAATCACTTCCTTGCTTTCATTTATAGCTTTACCATGTGTATCCTTAAGCACTATGGTTAATTTTGTCTAGTTTTGAACTTTAAATGAAATCACATTTTCAACCTTGCTTTCTTCTCTCAATTTCATGTTTGTAAGACTTTTCATGTTGTATGTAGCTCAGTTAGATTTTCTTAAAGCCTAGATCTGATCCTGTTTCTTCCCATCACCTAGATGATAAGTCCACGCTCCTTGGTGTGGCTACATTCAAGGCTATCCATGATCTGATCTTAAACCTTTCTCTCCAGCCTCATTTGTGATGACCTCTCCCCCTACATCCTTTCCTGTAATCATACGTAAGAACTTGCCGTCTCCAGAAGATGCCACGTATTTAGATGCCTCCTTATGCTTAAAATACGGAATCTCTTCCTGCCTTTTCACCCTGGCATATTCTTTGACTCCTTTCTCAAGGTACAATAAATCGATCTCTTTCCTGTGTTCCATAATTATTATAATACTTTATCCTTTTTAACACTGTCTGCATTAGGATTACAGATAGCGGTTATTGAGCATGCACAGTGAGCCAGGTGCTGAGATTGGATTGGTACTAAGTAGATGCTCAATAAATTTTACTTTCTTCCCCACTTTGCACAGTGTATGTTCGATCCTGCAGTTGAATTCTTTGGGGATGACAGCATTCCACCTTCAAATCAGCAGTGTAAGAGATGGTAAACTACTTTACCTCCTCTGGAGCATCATTCTGAAACCTTTCCTGATAGTCGACTTTCTGGCTGAGGTCAGAAATCTCTCAGGTATTTGGAAGTTCCAAGAGGCTTTTGTGCCTAAAGAGGAATAACATCATCCTAATAGATGACTTTAAACATTACTTGTTACTTACAGATTTGTTTAAATTGTCTCAATTGCCATTACAAGTTTAATTTGGCTGATTCTCTTGAATACATCAAAACCCTTAAATAGTAAATAAGACATATACAAATACAGTGGTTACAAACCTTATGTGTATACTTATGCTTCGTCTTATTCTAAAACATCAACACCTTGGGCTTAATTAATTTCTTCATTATTTTTGTACTTATTTGCATGCTGTACTTACTTTGATATCATCCCAAGATTTAAGTTATAATTTTGACTTTCCCAGGCAAATAACCTTTTCCAGGGAAATAAGCAGGAAATTGCCTGACCAGAAGAAAAAGTAAAAGGAACCCTTTTTCAAATTGGCAAAGTCCTGCTATCCAGTTATAAACGAACTGATCCTTGGTTGGGGTCCGTGGCTCGGTCTCTTCACAGTGTTTTAGATCCCTGCCACTGGTTATGAGGCCGAGCTTCATCTTTCTAGATAAACTTCAGTTGCTACATTAATATGACTTTTAGTTCATGCTTTCACCCAGGTTTTATCTTCTTATAATCTAATTTCTTCCTTTGAAAGGAGGAAGTTTTAGTCTCTTGCTTGGCCAGGGTTATAAACACTGTCCAGTCATTATGCGACAGTGACCTGAATGTTACCATTATTCAGAACCTACCGCTTGTGCTTCAGCAAACACATCACTGCGATTAGTGATGCATATAGGAAAGTGGTCCTCAGAGTGTGGTTCCAGACCCAGCAGCATCAACCAGCATCTTTTGATCAGTTGTTTGAAATGCAGGTTCTCAGACCCCACCCCAACCTCAGCCTTCTAGATCAGAAACTCTGGGGGATGGGTCCCAGGCATCTGCATCTCAGCGTGTCCTCTGGGTAATTCTGATGCGTGCTAAGGTCTGGGAGCCACTGCTAGAAGATGAGAGAATAGGAGTTCATGAAGTCAGCTCTGCTCTGCAAGCTTAAGTATTATCTGGGAACATTATGTTGGACCCTCGGGCTGGCCAAAAAGTTCGTTCGGTGAGCGAATACATTGTTCAATAAAATTCTTGGTGAAAATGAAAACGTGTCTTTTATTTTTACTTAAAACTGGACGAACGTTTTGGCCAAACCAATACTTGGTGAGTATTTGTGACCACCAGTGCTTTTTAACTGTTAGACAGCCCCCCTTTTGTGAGCTATTACGTATGACCACCAGTGCTCATCACTCCTTCCTAGTCTTTCTGTAACTTTTACTTTTTCCTGTAATTCCTCCTTATTCATAGTTTCCTGTGTAGATTCTTTCTTTGCTTACACAGATAGAAACAGGCACACATCTACACTTTATATCAGCTATATTGTATAATAGAAGAAAGGAAAGTCCCCTGTATTGACTGGCCTTCTTATCAGAATCAATAAAAATACCCAAAAAACCACAAAAACCCTATTATCGTCACCTTCCTTTTGTATAAAAAAAACTTTTGTACACTTTAATCCTTTGGATATTATGAACTCATATTTTCACAGCCTCAACTTTTAATCCTAAAATGTTACAACTTGGCCATTGAGAATGCCTTTAAATCTAGTCCTTTTGACTTTAAATATCCCTGACATTTTCTTTTCTGTGTAGTTTAAAGAATTCTTGCTTTTATCATTGAATAAACAGCACATTCAGACCTATCCTAATTCTTTTTATTCCACAACATGGAATCAACTCCCCTCCAAGAGTTCTGATTCCTTTGGTGGAGAATGATAGCAAGGACCTACATCCAGGACTGCAGGTACACATGAGAGGTGGTGGTGTTCACGAAGCACCCTTAGTGACTGAGTTAGAAAGTTATTTTTTCAAAGTTATGAGTTTTATATATGGTGCCATACCTAACTTTTCTTAGAGTGTGTGGTTTTACTGACCACTAAGACACTGTCCTACATAGACATCAGGAGATCATTTTAGTTACCTACTCTGGTCTTTTGCACTGAATTATGCCCAAATACAGGGGTGATGAGAAGCCCACATCCCAAACAATTAGAAGATAAAGTTCATATTTGTACATAACGCTTTTTTAAAAACATATGTACCTTGCCTTATTTTTTCCTCTCCATAACCACGTGAGGTAGGTGAAGTTTGTTCCATTTTACAGATGAGGAAACTAAGGCTTACAGAGGTTAAGTGACTCATTGGGGTCACACCGCTAGTAAGTGATGCCAGGAGTTTGAACTCACATCTTCAGATTCTAAATCCTGTTTATTTTCCACTGTACCGTGCATCTTTTCTGTCTCTGCCTTCCAGAAGCTTACAAAACACTTGTGCATCTGAAATAACTAGATAACATTCCTGATGAAACTTGGAGCTATTATAAACCAAGGACTGCTTACAAATAATCTCTACTTATAATCCTTTTAGATAAATTGTCTGGTGTAATTTCACTCTATGTTGATATTTTAGAAAGTATATAGGTTTGGATTTGGTTGGGATTAATAAATTATGTTATATTCCGGTTTATGGAAAGCTCTTTCAGTTCAGGGTGCAGTAAAGTTGAAGGTTCTAACAAAAAGTGCGAAATTTCTGTAGAGGGCAGGCATGGTGAAAGGTATAGGGGTTTTAATACAGGGGTATGCATTCTAGATATTAAACTGCTGGACTTGATTCTGTATTTTTTTACTGCTACAGTGGAACATTATTTGCTCAGAGAAGGATTAAGGTCAGAAATGGTTTGTTTCAATCATAGAGTTTTATTTAGAAAGGCACCAGGGTTAAGCCTGGGAGATACTTGAGGAAGGCGTAGCTCCCCAGTTGGAATCTGCAAACTTTTGTCCTGAAGTCGTGGAAGAAACTGAGACTTTGGGAGAGTTTCTAGGGCCCCAGAGAGCCCTATGTCACAGAGTCAGGGTGCCTCAAGATGGAAAATTATCTAAGAGCTGAGTGTCGATTCTAATATTTATTCAGCTGTGTTGTTCACACAGATGCAGGTAGAGAGGGTACCTAGAAATAAATGGAATAGGTGGGTTTTACTTCTTAAGATGAAAAGGTCCTGGTTCTTCTATTTCCAGAAGTGGTCAGCACACACTTCCACACAGAGACAGCTCTGAATCAGCTAAGTGACCAACAGTAGCTTGTAAAGTAATAAGGCTTCAGGGCACCAGAGCCCCAGTGTGCCACCTCCCCTTCCCTGTGGAAGGCTCTGTACCACTTTCAGGATTCTGTCCTATCCTCAACTCCCATCTCTCCCATCAGTCTTACATCTTAAAGTAAATATAAGTTGTTGTAGACCACTGCTAGGAAATTTTTGCAATTTAAGAGATAGGTTGTGTATGTATATCAGGTCACCACATATATCAAGTACACTTTAAATATCTTAAATTTTATGTCTTTATACCTCCATAAAGCTGAAAAAAATTAACCACAAAAAAAATTTTTTTTTTAACGTCAAAAAAAATTTTTTTAAAGGTAGGACTCATTTTAGAATGAAAGGCTTTGGGTTCTATCTATTTTTTTAAAATAGTATAACAATAAATGGCATGGTATAAAGGAAACTTGGATTCTTCTAGCCCTGTATGAGTTTATCAGGTCATTACTATTTTCTGGATGAACGTTCCTTGATCTACAAAATGACGATGATGATCCCTTTCTTGCTTTCTTCATAAGACAATTTCGAAAATACAAAAAAGAGATTTGTACTCTGAGAGCCTATCAGCACTGGGTCCTCCGCCAGCATATTCAGTTCAGCTGTTGCTTTCTGAAGGGGAAGACGAGCATGGTCCCTGCCTTTCCAGAGGGCTTCCCAAGTGCATTTGAGTAGAATCTTAAAGGATCAGTAGTATTTGACAGGGAACACCTCACGAGCACACAATTGCCTGGCTTCTTGGGTTAAAATACTTTATTCTGCCTGGAGTCTAGGACGTTTGTGGGAATAAGATTGGACAGAGGGAAAGGAGTAGAAGGCAATTACAGGAAGCAGTCTGGGACCAAATGAGAGAAGGTCCTCGAATATTATCCTGATTAGTTTGGACTTAGTACTGTAGGCCCACGCCTTCCAAATTTTTTTATATCATATCACAAAAAAATAGCATTTTAATGTCAGACTGCAGGTAGCTTGTGGCCAGAGGAGACTGGGCCAAGGACTTCAGCTTTCCTAGGGCTGGAGTAATCAAAACCTTTCAATTACTTGGCACACACTCTCACTGGTTGAAAAGTGCTGCTAGGCAATAGGAGCCTAGTTAACAAACTTCAGGGAAATTCTCACTTTTTCCATTTCTCCAGAGTCCCAGACTGTAATGTGACTTCAACTCTTGATTCCTGCATTAGAACTAGATCTTGGTGGAAATAGAATACACCAAAAATGGACCAGCCCATTACTATAGATCCTGCAGATATTAAAAGATAATAGAAGATTAGTAGTTGCTAGTGTCTGGGAAGAAGGGGGACTGAATACTGGCTGATATTAGGTACAGGATAGTTTTGGGGGAGATGATATTGTTTGGGAATTAGATAGCAGTGATGGTTGTATAACATTGTGACTATACTAAAAAAAATTTGAATTGTACACTTTAAAAGGGTGAATTTTATGGTATGTGAATTATATCTCAATTTTTTAAAAAAGGATAATAGAATATTATTAACAGCTTTGCCTGAATAAATTTGTTAACTTGTATGCTATGACAAATTCTTTGAAAGACACATATTGTCAAAGCTGACACAGAAGAAAGTAAAATTCCAAATAGCCCTGTATCTATTTTAAAAATTAACCTATAATTAAAAGCCTCCCGCCAAGAAAACTCCAGGCCTGTTGGCTTCTCTGTTGAATTTTAAGGAGGAAATGATATCGTGTCAGTTTCTTTCCAGATTGATCTCTAGATTCAATGCAATCCCAATCAAAATCTCAGCATTTTGGTTTTTGTTGCTGTTGTTGTTTTTGGTAGAAATTGACAGGCTGATTCTAAAGTTTTTATGGAGATGCAAAGGAACTGGAATAATCGAAACAACTTTGAAAGAGATGAGCAAAGTTGAAGGATTCACATTACCTAATTTCAAGACTTATTGTAAAACTGCAGTAATCAAAACAGGGTGGTCTTGGCAGAAGTATATATAGAGAGAGATCAATTGAACATAATAGAAAGTCTAGAAATAGACCTACGTCCATTTGGTCACGGATTTTCAACAAAAGTGTCAAGGCAATTTGATAAAGAAAGGGTACTTCTTTTCAACAAACACTGCTGGAATAGCTGTATATTCATGTGGAAAAACATGGACCATGATCCTTACCTCACTCTGACCCAAAATGGATCATAGACCTAAACATAAAAATTAAAGTTATAAAACTTCTACAAGAAAATGAAGCAGAAAATCTTTCTGACCTTGAGGTAGACAGAGCTTTCTTAGACAAGAAATATAAGACATAAAAAAGCCTGAACTATGGGCTTCCCTGGTGGCGCACTGGTTGGGAATCTGCCTGCCAATGCAGGGTACACAGGTTCGAGCCCTGGTCTGGGAAGATCCAACATGCCGCAGAGCAACTAGCCCCATGAGCCACAATTACTGAGCCTGCGCGTCTGGAGCCTGTGCTCCGCAACAGAGAAGCCGCGATAGTGAGAGGCCCGCGCACCGCGATGAAGAGTGGCCCCCGCTTGCCGCAACTAGAGGAAGCCCTCGCACAGAAACGAAGAGCCAACACAGCCATAAATTAATTAATTAATTAAAAAAAAAAAAAGCCTGAACTATTTAAAAATGATAAATTGGACAAAATTAAAGACATTTGCTCTTTAAAAGACACCATTAAAAAAGTGATAAAGCAAGCCACAGACTGGGAAAAAATATTCTCAACACATATGTCTGACAAAGGACTGTATCCAAAATATATACAAAGAACTCTTAAAACTCAATAATAGGGCTTCCCTGGTGGCGCAGTGGTTGAGAGTCCACCTGTCGATGCAGGGGACACGAGTTCGTGCCCCGGTCCGGGAGGATCCCACATGCCGCAGAGCGGCTGGGCCCGTGAGCCATGGCCACTGAGCCTGTGCATCCGGAGCCTGTGCTCCGCAGCAGGAGAGGCCACAACAGTGAGAGGCCCACATACCGCAAAAAAAAAAAAAAAAAAAAAAAACCCCAAAAACTCAATAACAAAGCAAAAAACTCAATTTAAAAATGGGCAAAAGATTTGAACAGACATCACAAAGGAAGATAAAGAACCAGTAAGCAAATGGAAAGATGCTCAACATCATTAGTCATCAGGGAAATGCAAATTAAAACCACAATAAGTTGCCACTACACACTCACTAGATTGGCTATAATGGCTAAGTGCTGTAGAAAAACTACAATGTTCACAGAGTGCTGGTGGGAATGCAAACATGGACAAGCACTTTGGAAGACAGTTTGGCGGTTTCTTATAAAGTTAAGCGTATACTTACCATGTTACCCAGCCATTCTACTTCTAGGTATTTACCCAAGAGAAATGAAAGCATGTTCACAAAAAGACTTATACATGATTGTTCATGGCTGCTTTATTCATAATAGCCCCAAACTGGAAACAATGTAACTGTCCAGTAATAGGTGAATGGTAAACAAATATGGTAACTCCTTAAGATGTTATACTATCAGCAGTTAAAATCAGCAGTTAAAAACTGATTCGTGCAGCAATCTGGATGAATCATAAAACTTTATGTTGTACGTAAGAAGCCAGGCACAAAAGAATATTTACTGTATGATTCTGTTTCTGTGATACTCTAGAGAAGACAGATCTAATTTATAGTGATAGAAAGCAGATCATTTATTGCCCGGGGCCAGGTGGAGTGGGGATTAATCTGGAAATGGCACAAGGGAACGCCTTGGGGTGATGGAAGTGTTCTGTCTTGATTGTGGTGGTGGTTGTACAGTGTATACATTCATCACAACCCATCTGCCTGAAGTCTTAAAACGGGTGAATTTTGTTGCATATAAATTATATACCTCTGTAATGTTGACTTTTAAAAAACAAGGGGGAAAAAAAGGAAGCATTAGCCCAGAGGTCATTCTTCTAATGCTATATACTGACTTCTTATAAATTAAACAAAAGCCTTTCTAATAAATCATATGGAGGTTGTGGAATAGCCTCCATACGGGAATGTTTTTCAGATATATGTAGTTCAGGTAGCTGGATGGATGTAAATGAGGGCTCCCAGGAGGCAGACAGGGCATTTATTTGAGCACCTGAGTTAATCTTTGGAATTAGGTTCAGTTTCTCCTTCCACCTTTTGAATTATTTCCCTGCTTTTATATTGAGTGCTGTGATTAGGGAAGGAAGCCAGGCTCCAGAAGGGCCCCACTCCCAGTTCATCTTGTACCTTAGAAGTAGCTTTTCCTGTATTTGCTCATAACCAGCCAGTTCCAGAAAGCACTGGATTTTATACTCTTATTCATGTATATTCACAATCTGAGTACCTTAGGGAGAGTCACTCTAGTACAAGGGGCAGGAAGCCCTACTTGACATTTCCAACCCTTTGTCTTTTCCTGGGGTCTTAAAATGTCAGAAATTGAAGGTAAGTTGGAGATCCAGAAAATCAACACTTGTGCTTTATAAACGGGGAAACTGTGGCTCAGAGCAGAAAAGTGGTTTCACCCCCGCCCAGCTAACTGACTAGAGACGGAGCTGGAAGTGCAACCCAGATCTCCATGATCCACTTCTTCCTCCAGTGCAACTTCCTAAATTATAACTGCATTTTATCAACCATCATGAACAATGTAGTTCAGTGTTTCTCAAAATGGGGTTCTTGGACATTGTGTAGTAGAGTCATTTGGGGTTTGTATCCCTGGACCCCACTCTAGACCTGCTGAGTCTGAATCTCTATTGAGACTGGGACCCGGGAACATCTACATTTAAACAGGTGTCTCAGTGATCCTGATGCACAGGAAAGTTGTTTTTTTTGGTTTTTTTCTTCTTTTTTCTTTTTCACAGGAAAGTTTTAAATACCACTGTTGTTTAAGAAAGTGTGAAACCAGGTCTTTAGGGAAGCCAAAGCCTGCTGAGTCTTCTACTCTTTGATTACTTGGGGTTGGGGAGGTAGATGAGAGAAGACTTTGTCCTAGAGGAAAGGAAACATTTTAACTATATTTGTGGGCATTATTTGTCTCCCCTTCCCCCAACTTTGCCCTGATTTTCCCTGGTAACCTTCACTTAATTCATTGCTTTAAATACAACTTAGATCAGAGCATTCAAGGACATGAAAGAGAGGTTCTTCGGTGAAATGACCTTTGTTTCTCCAAAATGCAAAGGGTTGGCAATGACTCATTTGTTGTTTTGTCAATGGGAGAGGTAATTTCACTAATGGATTCCCTGAGTCCTCTGCAGAAAGATTGACCTGGTCTTTGGGGAATCAATCTCGAATTCAGTCAGTGTAATCACTGATACAAGGCTCTTTGGTTTCCCAGATTGTGACCCTCTCCCTCTCACACACGTCAAATTCATTTTACCTTTTTGTTTAGGATGCAGTAGAGACGAAGAGTGGGTAGCGTGCACCACGAGAGGTTGTCAGAGAGATGTGGCTGTGGTTCCCTTCCCCACCATAAGTCATAACACAACACCTGCGTGCTCAAGCTGGAATCTTGGAGTCTTTCTTTATTCTTCCTTCTCCCATATCCCCCACATTCAGTTCATCACCAGGGGCAGCCATTTCAGCCTCTGAAATATATCTTGAAGGTATATGTCCTTTGCCACTGTCCTGACCCAGATGCCATTATTTCTTAGTTGTCTATCTGAGCTCCCTACTCATGCTCTTTCCGCCTTCACTTCATTTGCTACAAGCCAGAATGATCCTTTAAGAAATGTAAATGTGAAAAAATGTAAAACCATTTAGCGGTCTCATGCTCTATTTATTTAAAAATACAGAAGTGCATGGATTAAAGTATGAAAGTTCCCTTGTACTCTTATATACCCAACTCTCCTCCACAGGAAACCATTGCTAACAGTTTGGAATGCCTTTCTGAGCATTTGTAAGACACTGTGTGTGTGTGCATGTGTATACTATATATGTATACTGTAAATACACGTATATATATAGCGGTGTGCATATGTATGTATCCATAAACATACAGGGTTTTTAATATAAGTAGATTCGTACTACATTGTTCTTGTTTGTTTCTTCAATTGCTAATATATCAGTTTATTTAATTACGCCCCTATTGAGGGATCTTGTTCTATTTAAGATAAAAGCTACACTTCATAAAATGACTTTCAAGGCTTCATTATGATCTGTCCTTGCTTTGTCTTCCTGATACTTTCCACTGTGCTCACTATGCTCCAGCCATGCCCTGCTGTCAGGTCCTACCACGAGCCAAGCTTTCTTCCTCCTCAGGGATTTTGCACATGTAATTCTCTCTACCTGGGCTGCTCCGCTAGGTACATGACAGTCGTTCCGACATGGCGGACTGGGTCCTTAACAACACACACAGTCACTCACACCAAGCATTACTTATGCAGTGAATAAGTGTTTTACACGTGTTTGTACTTTAAAAAAAAATGTAGATATTGTGATCAGCAAAATAATTGAGTTCGTGAATTCCTCGCAGCTTTTATTTCTTAGTTAACAAATACTAAAATGTATATTTCTGTTCTATGAGGGAATTCTCAAATTTTTAATTTTGCATTAATATTTGATACTGAGAACAGCTGACCTACAGAAAAATACATAAAACTCAGCATGTGAAGCCTTTCTTAAAATAGCCCCAAATCACTCTTCCAGCCTTCCTTTCAGTGATCGCCTTTCCATGCTGTTTTTTATCTTCCTGCAGCTTCACAAACTTAGCTTTACTGTTTGAACACACCAAGCTTTTTCTTATATAATTGACACTCCTGTTCAGAGATTCCAGCCTCCATATTTGAGAATTCACCTACTTATTAAAATTTATTTGTAACCCCAAAGCCAGTACTCACAGCTCTTTCAAGGTCAGTCACAGACATGCAACATGCAGAGCAGTGAAAAGTCTGAGCTCCCCATGTACGTGTTCCACGCTGAGACAGAACAAAGCCACACTCGGCCTTCTTGTTTCAGCTCTTACCCTGCACACTAGTGCCCCTTCCTCTTCATGCCGTGTTTTTCACATTTTTGTTTGATGATTTCACTATTTAAAATGCCCCCAAGCGGAGTGCTGAACCACTGTCTACAGCTCCTAAGCACAAGATCATCGTGTACCTTTTGGAGGAAACACACGTGTTAGATAAACTTCATCCAGACTCGAGTTATAGTGCTGTTATGGGTTCAATATTAATGAATCAGCTGTATATATTAAATACGGTGTCTTTACACAGAAACAGACATAAAACAAGATTATGTATGGATTGGTTGACAAAAATATTTTGGCCAGAGGCTTGCAGGAACCTAACCCTGAATTTCCTCTAGGAGAAAGGATTCAGTATTTGCTAATTCAGTGTTTGTGGTGACTTTATAGACCATAACTACTGTGAATAATGAGAGTTAACTGTACTCGTATTATTGTCTTTTCCTGAAAAGTTCCTCCTCCAGTATTTTTTCTTCAGTTAGCAAAACTCCTCTCATCCTTCGAGACCCAATCGAGGTATCACCTGTGCTCTGCACCATTCCCTGACTGCTCCCAAGCAGAGCGCTCTCCGTTCATACCTCTGTTGGAGTCCTGACCTCAGCACGCTGAGTTACCTGTGTACGTACCTGCCTGCCCTTTCCAAGGATCGTGAGATCCTAAAGGACCTGGCACTAATAGGCACTGACATTTATCCACATTTGATAAATGTTGATTGAATGACTGGAAGGAGGAAGGAGAATAAATGCTAATGGAAAAAAAATTGAAAGTGAAGGGAACAAAAGAATGGATTAAATAATGAATTTGATGAGAGCACATGGAAAGGACCTCTGAGTCATTCTTGTGGTAACAAACTGGTTCTGGGTCCAAAATAGGACACATGCTTAAAACCTGTGTTGCATATATATGGAATCTAAAAAAAAAAAGAAGGTTATGAAGAACCTAGGGGTAGGACAGGAATAAAGACGCAGACGTAGAGAATGGACTTGAGGACACAGGGAGGGGGAAGGGTAAGCTGGGACGACGTGAGAGAGTGGCATGGACATATATACACTACCAAACGTAAAATAGATAGCTAGTGGGAATCAGCCACATAGCACAGGGAGATCAGCTCGGTGCTTTGTGACCACCTAGAGGGGTGGGATAGGGAGGGTGGGAGGGAAAAGCAAGAGGGAGGGGTTATGGGGATATATGTATATGTATATGTAGAGCTGATTCACTTTGTTATAAAGCAGAAACTAACATACCATTGTAAAGCAATTATACTCCAATAAAGATGTTAAAAGAAAAAAAGGTCAAAGAAATACCAATAAAAAATCCAAAGAAATTAAAAAAAAAAACAAACACCAAAAACCTGTGTTAAATGGGAAAGAGTTTGTTGAGTCACCAGAAAGGGGAAACCTGGCTTCAGGATCCCCTTGATTTAGGACACACATTTCATCAAGGTCCATCTTTTTAACTCTGCACTCTCTTTGTTGTTCTTAGACTCCAGAGGGTGGTCCTTGCAACTTCAAGCTCTTATCATGCCAACCTTTTCTCCAGTGAAAGAGAGAGCCCACTCTTAGCAACACAAACAGAAGCCCTAGTGTTGAATCTTAATGACTGTTTGAGCTGGCTTGGAGCTCGTGCCCATTGCTGAACCAATCACTGGATGAAATGTATTAATTGGCTTTATTTAGGTTCCCATGATCCACCCCCTGAAGCCTAGGGTTGGGAGTCAGTTTCACATAAAAGACATGCACTTTTCCATGGTATCTTTTGTGTTTATGGTGTATGTGTACTATCTCACCCAGGATAGAGATGGTTAGAATCCTAGAAGTGTTACATTAACAGATCATCTGACTGAGAGGTTTTGTTTGCATGTTTTTACCAAAAGAGGGAGCAAATAGACATTCTTTCCTTTTATTTCTTTGGTATACCTTTCACTGAAGAGTTATATAGTGCATAACATCTATCAAGCAGTGTGCTAAATTTTGGAGCTAAAAAAGCCCCTGACCTTAGAATGGACTTGTCTTGTGGTAAGATAAAGTTTATCCTGTGCCCAAGGAACAAGGAAGGTTCATTGGAGTCAGAGAGGATCTTTATTACTCAAATGAATGAGTCCGGAGCATATAACTATGATCCTAAGGGATTTGGATTTGAGGACTGGAAATAACTTTGGACTAGGAGCTAAGACCTAGATTCTAATTCCTCTATCGACATCACCTACTGACTGTGAACGCGACCTTTCATAAACTCTGTGGCCAGTGTTTCCCAAAGTGTAGTCAGCAGTTCATCTGCATTAGCTTCTCCTTAAGTTCTTTCTGGACCCTAAGCCCTGACTCAGTGGACCAGAAGACTGGGACTGTGATCTCTTCAAATTGTTTAACTTCGATGAACCTCTTTTTCTTCATCTGTAAAAAAAAAGGGATTTATTTGCCTTGTATCATTGGTTTGAGGATTAAATGGGATAATGGATAGAAAGCACATGGAATCTAGCAGGAACTCAAGTGCCTTTTTTCCTCCCTCAGAGTATAAAATCACCATGGTCCAGAGTAGTTGAAGGATACCTAAAGGAAGGGTAGCAGGAAGCCCTTTCTCACTCAGGAAGTGTTTCTCCAGAAATGTGTGACTGTTACATAACCCGCTGGACTCTCTTATTGTTTGCTGTTAACAGTTACGGGCCATAAGTCTGGCTTAGTGTTCTTCATGCTGCAGAGTGTTGGGATATAGTTGTACATCATGTACTCACAAGTGAGATCAAATTATTCTTCTGTCTTTGTGATTATTTGGGCTGGAACTCAAACTACATCACCACCTGCAGTTTTACCAAGAGAAAGGTGAGTGTGAGTGATGAGTGTGTGCATGTGTTATGGGTGAGTTTTTTAATATATAAAGCAAAGACCTTTTGAAGATGCAAGTATTATGTTTTTAATGTCCCTGACTAATAAGTTCAATTGATTGATATCATCCAGTAACCTCAGTTAGATTCTAATTAACTAACTATAATCGTCACTTAACAGGATTCTCTTGGTTTGTTGGCAGTTTTTGGCTTTACCCTCATCAGAAAGATGGAAGTTAAAAGGACACACCCATTTCTAGGAGTTACACAAAACCCTCTTCCAAGAAATGTCTTGACCCTTCTACAACTTTAGCCACAAGGCATGTGAGATTTGGTATCTGGAAAGATGGTTTGAGGCTCTGAGAAGTCCTTAGTCATCAAAGAAAAGTTCTATTATCTTTGGTATAGTACCTAAGGCAAGGCAGAAGATTCTGGAGTTTCAGAAATATTTTCAACTGTCAAGGCTGAAACTAAGGGAGTTCTAGTTAATACTTGGTTTTGTGGAAGAACACATCCCTCTGTTCCAAGAATGAATAATCTGATTAAATGAGGTGTTACCATGTCAGATTTTCTTGGTTAAAAATACATAAGGCTCTCATGGTTGGAAGAGACCTTAGTCCCTTTCTTCCTACTGACCCACTGCTCAACTCTCCCTCCCTACCCACTCCTAGTCTAGGCCCGGGGATAGCAAGCCAATCTTGTCCACCACCTCTTTTTCTAAATAGTTTTATTGGAACACAGCTACTCTCATTTGCTTACAAATTGTTTACGGCTTCTTCCATGCCACTATAGACTTGAGTAGCTGTGAGAGACTGTATAGTCTGTGAGGCTTAAAATATATTTACTCTCTGCTCTTTACAGAGAAAGTTTGCTAACCCCTGCTCTAGGCTAACTCCTCTTTTGTATCTCCGGTGCTGAGTAGTTCTTCAGTTTCCAAAGGATCTGCTTTGGACCGCTCTTTTAGAAAATTCTTACTTACACTGAGCCAAAACTCTGCTTTTCTGTAGCATGCCCCTGCTGGCCCTAGTTCAGCTTTAGTATGTGGGATCACCCAAAATGAATCAAATCGTTCTTCTGTACATTAGCCTCTTATATCTCAGAACACGACAGTCATGACTCCGGGCAAAACCTCACTAAATCCTGGTACCACTGGATTTCAGGACCCTTTACACCACCAGACCTGAGCACAGCACTCCCGTGTGATCTGGCCAGTGTAAAGCTGAACTGGAGTCCACCGAAGTTTTCTAGGTGCCAAGAGCAATAGGAAGAAGTCATGTCTGCATTCTACATGCTTGGAGACCTTGGAATATAACCCAAAGAACAGAGACAGGTTCGTGAGGGATATGCACTCTCCACTCAAAGCAAGAATGATGCAACTTCCGGGCCCTATATACCCATGGTACATGTCTGTGGTCTGGGTGGTTGTGAAACGTTTATTTGTTTTGTTTTGTTTTACTGGATTTGGGTACAAAAGGAAAACAGTCACTTCTGTTTCATCAGAGAAGGTGGTGGCGTTCTGTTAATCGTAGACACAAGTGGAAGGTTCTAACTTTCTTGAGGGTTGGCCCTTATGCCATGTACTTCTTTAAGCCCCGTTGTTGAGTAAAGTGACTTGCATTGTCTTTTGTGCTCTGTCTCCCTGCCATCATCTCTCACTGTTGCAGAGTATTCCAACAGCTTCTTAGTTTTCCTGCCTCTTATGTTTCCTTTCTCCGGTTGGTCTTCCTCATTCTTCCAGTTAAGGGCACAGCGATAGCTATCATTTCTCTGCTAATCTGTTCTCTTCAGTGGCCCTCCATTATCAGTAAAGAAAATATTAAAAATTCTTAGGATGGTGTTGGCTTTCCAGGACCACCAGACTCTTCCTTTCCTCTTTCTTTTCCACATTCAAAAAAGACTGTTCCACATTCTCTGAACCTGTCATATCTTCCCATACCCAGGTCTTGGTCATACTATGTGCTCTATAAGAACTGACCTTTCCTCCTTCTTTCCCCAAACCGTATATCAAACCCTACCTTCTTCACTGTTCATATTCATTCAAGTTCATTTCTCTTTGTTGCGCTCTCTCTCTCCCCCTCTCCTACCCATCCCTAAAGGTTTGATTCTCTGCTTCAGTGGTCTAATAGCATATTGTGTCCCTATTATGGTGCTTATAAAAATCTGCTTTTTATTTTAGGGATATATGTTCATGTCTTATCTCCCTGAATTGTTGTAAGCATTGTAAGTTGAAAGGAAAGTTTGGGTCTTGCCTTCTTTCTTTATCCCTCAAAGCATTTAGCAGAATTTGTGCTTGTTTTACTGAATACTATAGAAGGAGCTCATTGATTCGTCATGAACAGTGAAATAGCAAGAAGAGTTGAATTGGAAGTAGATGATTTTGAATCTGAGAGACTGGAAGAATCCTGATACCTTTAACCGAAATTCAGAGGAGTTGCTGATGTGTGGTATGCGGTAAGACAAAGGACAAAATAATGCCTGTTTCATAGTGAAAAAACTAAAACTATGAATTGGAAATCTGGGGATCTTTCATAATGATAACTGTTTTTCCAGTTACGTGATCCCAGAATGTCCTTGGGCTGCTTTAGAGTCAATAACTATGTTCTTGACATGTGTCATGCAGAGATTTTGGTCCTAGCTGCTCTCACACTTAATAATTGTACTTAATTCTCAAATCAGTATTATTAGCTTTGTTATTTTCCCTCTTATATATTTGGTTATTAAGGCTTAAGAGATGTTAAATTTGTCCAAGGTTGTAGAGCAAGAACTAGGACTATAACTTGGGTCTTTTCACTCTAATCTCAAGCTTTGCTTATCACACTCTCCATCATCTATCTCATTCTGTTCTCCTTATTTCTCTGCCTTTGTGCCCCTTGGTTTGAGTTTTTGTTGATCTGAATTAATAGTGTTTCTTCTGCCTGGCTGGGTTATACCAGGAATTAGGCATAAAGTGAAATAAGTCAATTAGGCTAAGTGAAATAAGTCAGTCACAAAAGGACATATATTGTGTGATTCCACATATATGAGTCGTCAAATTCAAAGATACAGAAAGTCTAATAGTGGTTTTCAGGGACTGGGTACAGGGAGGAATGGGGAGTTAATGTTTAATGGATACAGAATTTCAGTTGGGGAAGATGAAAAAGTTCTGGAGATGGATAGTGTTGATGGCTCTACAACAGTGTGAATATATTTAATGCCACAGAACTGTACATTTAAAATGGTAAATTTTATGTTATGTTTTACCACATTGAAAATAATTTATTTTATTTTAATAAAAAGAAAACTAAGCCATAAGATTTGGACATTGCTATGCAGGTGATTGGGAGCCATTAAATTTTTGGA
Organism: Monodon monoceros; assembly: GCF_005190385.1. Taxonomy (NCBI): domain Eukaryota; kingdom Metazoa; phylum Chordata; class Mammalia; order Artiodactyla; family Monodontidae; genus Monodon; species Monodon monoceros. Next base: position 52,516,504 of record NW_021703784.1, read on the forward strand.
TAGTGAAGGGGAATGACATGATCAGAGTTTTACTCTGATCGGAAGATTAAACTGGAATCATTTATAAGTATTAATTTAGGATAACTTAGGTTAGGAAGCTATGCAAACAGTCCAGACTATAGGTAACAAGCACTTGAAATAGGAGTGCAAAAAGGCAGGTATGATATGGGCTGTTATGAATGGTGTTGCAGTAAACATACTTTTACATGTATTTTGGTGAATATATGTACACAGTTATTTGAGGTAAGTACCTAGGAGTAGATACAAGGTCCTGAGGTGTGAGTATATTCAGTTTTAGTAAACACTGCCATAGTTTTCCAAAGTGATTATACCAACTCACATTCATCCTAACAGGGTGTGAGAGTTTTTCCACATCCTTCCGCAAACTTACCATTGTCAGTCTTTTTCATTGGAACCACTCTGGTGGTTGTCTTAGTGTTACTGATTTGCATTTTCCTAATGAGTAATAAAGTTGAGATCTGTTTACATGTTTATCGCCATTTGGGTATCTTCTTTTGTGTAGTGTCTATTTAAACTTTTGCCCATTTTTCTATTGAGTGGTCTTATTCTTGCTAATTTATAGGCTTTTTTTATATGTTTTGAATATGAGTCCTTCATTGGATGTATGTATTGCAAATATCTCTTCTCACTTTCTTGGCTTGGCTTTTCATCCTCTTAACGGTGCCTTTTGATAACCAGAAATTAAGTTTACTGTAGTATAATTGATTCCTTTTTCTGTTGTCTTAGTACCTTTTGCATATTCGGGAAATCATTGCCTACCCCAAAGTCAGAAACATATTTTCCTTTGTTTTCCTCTAAATACTTTATTGTTTTATCTTTCACATTTGGGTTTATAATGTTCTGAAATTAATTTTCACATGTGGCGTGACATAAGGATCAAGAATCTTTCTTTTCCCATGGTTATTGAATTTACCTAGTGCCACTTATCAAAAGGACAGGTTTTTTTCTCCATAGCGCTGCCGTATCACCTTTTTCTTAAATCTAGTGATGATGTATGTAGGGGTCTGTTTCAGGATTCTTCTGTTCCATTGGCCTATTAGTCTATCTTTTAGCCTCTGCTTTTAGTCTTCTAAATAGACAAGGCTTTCCTCCTAGTGGCTAACGTTGGTTACACCCAAATGGCCGTGGTAGTGGAAGGTAAAATGTATTAGTTATTTATTGCAGGATAACAAATTACCCCAAAGCTTACTGGCTTAAAAGAGCAGTAAATGTTTATTATTTCATGTGGTTTCTGTGATTCAGCAATTTAGGAGCAATTTAGTTTGGTGGATTTGGCTCAGTGTCTCTCATGAAATTGCAGTCAAAAGTGTCTATAGCTGCAGTCTTCTTGACTAGGGCTGACGGATCTGCTTCTAAGAATGGCTCTTTTTCATAGCTGTCAGGAGGCCTTAGTTCTTCACCTTGTGCATTCCTCCTCAGTACTGCTTGAGTGTCCTTACAACATGGCAGCTGATCCAAAGGAGAACAAGAAAGAAGCTGCAGTGTCTTTTATGCCTTATCCTTGGAAGTCACACACTTTCATTTATGCAGTATCCTATTGTTCATCCTTATTCTTTTTTTTAAAAATAAATTTATTTATTTATTTTTGGCTGTGTTGGGTCTTCGTTTCTATGCGAGGGCTTTCTCCAGTTGCGGCGAGCAGGGGCCACTCTTCATTGCGGCGCACGGGCCTCTCACTGTCACGGCCTCTCTTGTTGAGGAGCACAGGCTCCAGACGCGCAGGCTCAGTAGTTGTGGCTCACAGGCCTAGTTGCTCCGCGGCATGTGGGAGCCTCCCAGACCAGGGCTCGAACCCGTGTCCCCTGCATTGGCAGGCAGATTCTCAACCACTGCACCACCAGGGAAGCCCTTGTTCGTCCTTATTCTGAATGAGAGGGGACTACATAAGACTACACTGGGAAATGGATTCATTAGGGGCTATCTTGGAGGTTGGCTACTACACAGAAAAATTGGAGGGCTTCCCTGGTGGCGCAGTGGTTGAGAGTCCACCTGCCGATGCAGGGGACGCGGGTTCGTGCCCCGGTCTGGGAAGATCCCACATGCCGCGGAGCGGCTGGGCCTGTGAGCCATGGCCGCTGAGCCTGCGCGTCTGGAGCCTGTGCTCCGCAACGGGAGAGGCCACAACAGTGAGAGGCCTGCGTACTACAAAAAAAAAAAAAAAAAAAATTGGAGAAGCTGGCTGGTACCTTATTTATTTGTTTGTTTCCCCAAGGCAGAGACTCTTGTCTGCTATTACAGTGAAGATTTCCTAGAGCTGACAGGTAGCTCGGTAGGTTTAGAAATTCTGGTGACTCTTAGTTCACTCCCTTTTGTGCCCTCGTGCTCAGGGGTCTGAACTCTAAAGTTTATTTATATTTTCGTGTGATTCCTTAAGAGTCCATCTCCATCCCTGAGTGGGAAAGATTGAGGACAACTGGGTCTGGTTATAATCATTCGCCAGCTATGAACCTTTCTCTCCATGATCTTTACTCCTCTTCTGTGAACTTTCTAATTCTCTTGTGGATAAGTTTTTTTTAATTAAACTTTTTATTTTGAGATAATTTTGGATTCACATGTAGTCATAAAAATAACAGAGATCCCAAGTACCCTCTACCAGTTTCCCCCCAGTGGTAACATCTTCCAAAAACTGTGCTACAGTATCACAACAAAGATGTGTTACAGTCAAGATCCAGAACATTTCCATCACCACAAGGATCTTTCATACTGCTCTCCTATAGCCACACCCACTTCTATCCCAGTCCAACCCTCTCCTTAACCACTGACAACCACTAATCTGTTGTCCATTCCTAAATTCTGTCATTTCAAGAATGCTCTATAGGGCTTACCTGGTGGCGCAGTGGTTGAGAGTCCGCCTGCCGATGCAGGGGACACGGGTTCGTGCCCCTGTCAGGGAAGATCCCACATGCCGCGGAGTGGCTGGGCTCGTGAGCCATGGCCGCTGAGCCTGCGCATCTGGAGCCTGTGCTGCGCAACGGGAGAGGCCACAACAGTGAGAGGCCCGCGTACCGGGAAAAAAAAAAAAAAGAATGCTCTATAGGTGGGATCACACATTATGTAACCTTCTGGGATTGGCTCTGACAACATTCAGCATAATTCTCTGAAGATTCATTCAGGATTTTGCATGTGTCAATACTTTGTTCCTTTTTTTATTGCTGAGTAGTGTTCTATGGTATGGAAGTACCACAGTTTATTTACCACTTACCCATTGAAGGACATCTGGATTGTTCCCGTTTGGAACTATTGTAAATAAAATTTACATAAACATTCATTTACAAGTTTTCGTATGAATATGAATCTTCATTTCTCTGGGATAAATGCCCAGGAGTAAAACTGCTGAGTCATATAGCAGTTGCATGTTTAGTTTTTTAAGAAGCTGCTGAATTGTTTTCCATAGTGGCTCTATCCTTTTAGAGTCTCACCAGCAGTGTTTGAGTGACCCGTTTTCTCTTCCTCATTGCCAGCATTTTGCGTTGTTACAATTTTTTTTTTTATTTTAACCATTCTGATAGGTCTGTGATAATATCTCTTTGTGGTTTTGTGTTTTTCAAATGTCTAATGATATTGAACACCTTTTCATGTGCTTATTTGCTATCTGCATATGCTCTTCAGTGAAATGTCTCTTTATGTCTTCTGCCCATGTCCTAATTGGTTTGTTTTCCTTTTTAAACTATTGAGTGTTGGGAGTTCTTTATATGTTCTCCATACTCTCCTTTGTCAAATATGTGGTTGGCAAGTATTTTCTCCTACTCTGTAGCTTATCCTTTTAGCCTGTTAACCGTCTTTTGCAGAGCAAAAGTTTTGAATTTTAATGAAGTCTAATTTATAGATTTTTCCTTTTATGGATTATGGTTTTGGTGTCTAGTCTAAGAGCTCTTCGCCTAGCCCTAGATCCTAAAGATTTCCTCCAATTTTTTCTAAATGTTTTATAGCTTTACATTTAAGTCCATGATTCATTTGGAGTTCGTTTTTGTATAAGGTGTGAGGCTTAGATTGACGTTCATTTTTCCCCCCCTATGGATGCCCAGTTGCTTCAGCACCATTTGTTGAAAAGGCCATCTTTCCTCCACTAAATTGCTTTTTCACCTTGGTCAGAAATCAGTTGAGCATATTTGGGTAGGTCTATTTCTGGGTTTCCTGTTTTATTCCATTGTTCCTATGTGTATGTCCCTTTGCCAGTATCACATGGTCTTGATTTCTGTAGCTATACAATAATTATTGAAATCTAGTGGACTTGTTTCCCCACTTTTATCTTCTTTTTCAAAGTTGTTTTAGCTATTGTACTTTCTTTGCCTTTCCATATATGTTTTAGAATGATTTTGTCTACATCCATAAAAACCCTTGCTGGGATTTTGATAGAAATTGTGTTAAATCTGAACATCAACTTGGAGAGATGTACTATGTTGTGTCTTCCAATCCATGAACATGGTGTGCCTCTCCATTTAGGTTTTTTAAAATTTCTTTTATCAGCATTGTATAGCTTTCAGCATACATGTCCTGAACATGTTTTGTTAGATTCACACCTCTTTCATTTAAAAAAAAAGGATTATAAATGGCATTGTGTTTTTATTTTCTATGCCCATGTGTTTATTTGCTAGTATACAGGAACAAATCAATTTTTGTATGTTCATCTTGTCAGGCATACCTTGGAGATATTGCAAGTTTAATTCCAGACCACCACAGTAAAACAAATACTGCAATAAAGCGAGTCATATGAACTTTTTGGTTTCCTGGTGTATATAAAGGTTATGTTTACACCATACTGTAGTCTATTAGTGTGTAATAGCATTGTGCCTGAAAAACTATGTAATACCTTAATTTAAGAATATTGCTAAAAAATGCTAACCACCATCTGAGCCTTCATCAGATCACTGATCACAGATCACCATAACAAATATAATCATAATGAAAGAGTTTGAAATAGCGCAAGAATTACCAAAACGTGACACAGAGACACAAAGTGAGCAAATGCTGTTGGAAAAATGGTGCCAATAGATTTGCTTGACAGAGGGTTGCCATAAACCTTCCAATTTGTATAATATGCAGTGCCCACAAAGTATAATATAGCAACATGCAATACAATGAGGTACTCCTGTATTTTTGTGACCTTGCCAGACTCACTTATTTGTCCCAGGAGTTTTTTCCTAAATTCCTTGGGATTTTCTATGTGGACAATCATGTCATCCAAATAGGGACAATTTTTTTCTTCCTTTTCAATCTGTATGCCTTTTTAAAAATGGAGATACAGTTAATGTACAGTATTATATAAGATACAGGTGTACAACATAATGCTTCACAATCTTTAAAGGTTATGCTCCATTTATAGTTATTATAAAATATTGGCTATACTCACTGTGTTGTACAATATATCCTTGTAGCTTATTTACTTTATATGTAATAGCTTATACCTCTTAATCCCTGCCCCCTATCTTGCCCCTACCCCCTTCCCTCTCCCAACTGGTTACCACTAGTTTGTTCTCTATATCTGTGAGTCTGTTTCCTTTTTGTTATATTCACTAGTTTGTTTGATTTTAGATTCCACACATAAGTGATACCGTGCAGTATTTGTCTTTCTCTGACTTATTTCACTTAGCATAATGCCCTCTAGATCCATCAATCTCTATGCCTTTTATAACCATTTCTTGCTTTATTTCCCTGACTAGAACTTCAGCACTATGTTGAATAAGTGGTGAGAGCAGACATCCTTGCCTTGTTCCTGATCTTAGGGGGAAAGCATTCAGCCTTTCAATATGAAGTGTAATGTTGGTGTTGGTCTTCTGTTGATGCACTTTATCAGATTGAGGAAGTTCCCCCTCTCTTCCTATTTTTTTGAGTTTTTATCATGAATGGGTGTTGAAATGTGTCGTATGTTTTTTTGCATTGATTGATAGGACCATGTGGTTTTTCTCCTTTAGCTTATTACTGTGGTTGATTACATTGATTGGTTTTTTTAAATATTGAATCAATTTCACATCTTTGGAATAAACTCCACTTGGTCATGTTATATAATTCTTTTCATATCTTGCTGAATTCTGTTTGTATTTTACATTTAAGTCCGTGATCCATTTTGAGTTCATTTTTGTAGGAGATTTTGTACAGATGTAAGAACATTCCTGAAGAAGCTTTCCCCTTAAGAACATATTCAGGACTCAAGTTCCTGTATTCTCCTTGCATTACATGTCAGTACTCCAGCAGTAAATTTTTCATTTCTATATCATGGGGTACTTTCAAGCTGGAGTGCCCAGACTCCTTTATAAATATTTATTACAGGATCCTGCACTCATCAAAATGAAGGGAACAAGATGCTGGAAAACTCACGTCATAGAGAATCCACAGCATACCTTTATCTTATTCTCTTTTCTGTAATCCTCTTTTTTGTCCTCCTTTCCTACTTTCTACTGTGAAAACTCAACTTTTTAAATTGCATTTATTAGTTTGAATAAATGAATACACTGATTGAATGAAAAAAAAAAAATCAACAGATCTTTACTGAGTTCCCATATAGGCTAAGTACTCTGCCAAGTAACTGTTGGCCACACAGGACCCGAACATCAAGATGCTCAGAGCTTAAAGGGGAGGAAGACATATGAGCAATTGAAATGTCAAAGATGAGTGAAGAAATGCCACAGAAAGCACGGGTTATTAAGGGAACAAGGGACAGGAGCACCAGCTCTATGGGAAGTTAGTAAAGGCCTTCCAGGAGAAGTGATATTTAACCTGACACTAAGAAAATATAGGAATTTTCCGGATAGATGAGGTGAGGCGAAAGGCATTCTAGGAAGAAACGTCAGCTTGTGCACAGACATGAAGTCATGCAATTATGTGGCACAGTTGGAGAATAATAAGTAACCTGTTATGCACCTGTAATTTCTGTAAGACCAGGAATTCGTGCTGTACCCTCAGCATCTAGGATGATGCCTGTAGCATAGTCAGCACTAAATAAGTGTTTGTTGGATGGATGGATGGATGGCAGGAAGGAAACATAAATGAGACCAGGGAGATAGGAGAGGTTCAGTGCTAAAGAGCCTTGCTTAGTAAATGCCTACCATGAAGATTGAGAGAGGAATAGGAGGAGATTTTACTCATCGTCTACTTGGGAAGAAACAACAAATACTAAAATATCTGTAATATGTTGTGAAAAAGAAAAATGACATGACATGAAAAGTACATTAAAAGTGTTATGATGGTTCAGAGGAAATAGAGGTCCATTTCAGCTGAGGGGATCCGAGAAGTTGTCTTTGGAGCTAGACTCTTTGGAGTTGCTTATACTTAGTTCTGAACTGTATGGTTCCCCCAAAAACACATACGTGAAGTTGGATCAGAGAGTGTTGTGGCAGAAGAGCGATGTGAATTTGGAACTAGACTAGATGGCTTTGCCTGCTCTGTCATAAATTTATCAGCATTTTGTAGGCAGCCATTTATCAGCCTGCACCACTTCTTGCGAGCAGAACCTGACAGGCTCCGATGTTATCTGTAGCAAACACCTTTTTCTTGTTTATGAGAGTGTCTGCGTGTGTGTTTATGCTTGCACCTGCACACCAGTGATTTGAAGGCAGCTCTTTCTACAGAGACAAGCACTCAAGGGGGATACATCAACTGAAACACAAGCTTCAATACCTTTTAAAAATGCACCTTGCTACCCACACACTTTCATTATATGCCTGCACACACATACACACATGCACACAGAGTTCTGTAAGTAGTGGCCTGGGCAAGATTTTAGGTGACTATAGTAGATGGTACTTACATTTATCTCCTCAGCTCTATCCTATACCTTAATCTTCACTTCCACCATGGCTCATCAGGTACCAGTTATATCCCCATGACCTTCTAGATTCTGTAAGGAGTTCACGTAAGAAAATGATTCATTGATTAGTCCAATACATACTTATTGATAACCACCTTTGTGCCGGGCACTGTTCCAAACACTGAGGATGCAGAATGGGATAAAAAGAACCAATCCCTGCCCTCTCGGAGCTTACATCCTGGGAGGTGGGTAGGATCAACAAAAATGTGCTGTTTTAGGTGGTGTAAGTGCTAGTGAGATCAGTATAGCAGAGTAAGCGGGAGAGTGTGAGGGTTGGGTGGTCAGGAAAACAGTCTGTCCAGTGATGTGACACTTGAATAGTGACTTGAAGGAAAAAATAAGCAATGGGACTGTCTGGGGCAGGAGTATTCCAGGCAGGGGGAACAACCAGAGCAAAGACCCCGAGGCGGGATTGTGTGGCCAGTGTGGCAAGAGCAGAATGGGCAAGGTGGAGAGTGGCAGGAGGTAAGGAGAGCTGTGGGATGAGGGACTGTCATACTAGGCCCACTGGCCATTGTGAGGACTTTGGCTTTTACTCTGAGTGAGACAGAAAGCCAGTGGAGACTTGGTGCAGAGAAGTGGCATGCTCTGATTTGCACCAGCACCCGTGTTGAGAATAGATTGCAGGGTGAAAGCATAGAAGCAGGAAGATGACCCAATGGTGGACTCAATCAAGTGAGTTAACAGTGGAGGTGTGGAGAAGTGACCAGGTCGTAGATGTATTTTGAACTGTTTGGACCGACAGGATTTGCTGTTGGGTTAGATGTGGAATGGGAAAGAAAGGAGTTGATGATGACATCAGGATTTTTGGTCTGAGCAACTGGAAGGCTGGAGCTGCTTGTAACTGAGATGGGAGAGATTGCAGGAAGAACAGGCTTGGAGGACGTCAAGAGCTCAGTTTTGAGCACCTTAAGTTTGAGATGCCTATTAGTGAGGAGTTGAATGTAAGACTCTAGAGTTCAATAGACTGGTCTGGGCTGGAGATATAAATTTAGGAATTGCAGCAGTTAGATGGCTTGCAAAGCTGTAAAGTGGAATAAAATAACCTAAGAAGTGGGTATAGAAGGAGAAGAGTCTGAGAACCGAGCACTGGGGCATTCTAACATTTAGAGATCAGGGAGATGAGAAGGAACTAGCACTGAGTGAGCGCTGAAGCCAAGTGAAGAAAGTGCTTCAAAGAGAATGGAATAATAAACTGTTTTCAGATGTTGCTGAGAGATCAAGTGAAATGCAAATGTTGAAGTCTTTAAGACCTCTGTTGAGTTATTTTAGTGGGGGGTGGGGGGAGCTGGGGGAAGCCTGATTAGACTGCTTCCAAGAAAAGAATGGGAGGAGAGGAAACAATGATTAGTACTATAGAAAACTCTTTGAGGTTTTACCGTACAGAGGAGCAGAAAACTGGGCCATTGCTGGAAGGGAATGTGGGATCAAGTCAAGCTTCTCGTTTTTTTCCTTGGTTGGGAGAAGTTGGGGTCCTGATGGGAATGATCCTAGGAGGGAGGGAAAATGCAGTGATTCCAGAGATACAGTGATGTCCACATGTAGGTGAGAGGGGATGCTCAAGTGGAAGAAGGTTGGCCTTAGACTGGGTGAACTGTCCATGCTCCCTGGTAACAAACTACTTTGCTACAAATGCAGACAGATTGGTAAATTTGGTGATGGAACATGTGTAGATTCTCTTTTGCTTGCTTGTATTTTCTCATACCAAAGAGTAGAGGTGTTGGAGGTTTAAAGAGAGGGAAGTTCGGGACTTCCCTGGTGGCGCAGCGGTTAAGGATCCGCCTGCCAATGCAGGGGACATGGGTTTGAGCCCTGGTCCGGGAGGATCCCACATGCCGTGGAACAACTAAGCCCGTGCCCGACAACTACTGAGCCTGCGCTCTAGAGACCGCGAGCCACAACTACTGAGCCCGCGCGCCTAGAGCCTGTGCTCCGCAGCAAGAGAAGCCACCTCAATGAGAAGCCCACACACCGCAACGAAGAGTAGCCCCTGCTCGGCGCAACTAGAGAAAGCCCGCGTGCAACAACGAGGACCCAATGCAACCAAATAAATAAATAAATAAATAAATTTTAAAAATAAAATTAAAAAATAAAGAGAGAGAAGTTCAAAGACTGTTGCCAAAGAGCAAGAGAAAATCATGGACCAGGTAAATGTGGTAGGACTGTCAGGCAGCATAAGGGCTCACTTGAATTTAAAGTGAGAGCAGCCAGCGTAGTTGTATGATTTTCTCCAACTACATACGGCTGAATGGGAACAGGCAGAGTAGGTTGAGCATTAGACTTAGCCAGGGGTTGTGGTTTCCCAGATAAAGGAGAGGAATGGAGGAAAAAAGCAAGGGAATGATGATAATGATGGATCACAGGAGCAAGTTAGGGAGGGAGGGAAGTGAGGACAGGGATAGAAGGTGAGAGTGCAAGGTGGCAGGATTAACGGAGTGAAGGTCCCAGTAGGATGTAACGAATTGTGATGACAGTCTGATCCTTGGCATTTGCAGTGCTTTAGGGTTGTATACATAGTGCTTTGTGTGTGTTTGCATAGTATAAACCCTATAAGGTAGGTAGGACAGGCGGTGGTGATGTTGACTCTCATTCTATAGATGAAGCAGGATCCAAAGAAGTAAATAACTTTATCTAAAAATCACACATTAAGTCAGTGGTAAAGCATAGACTCAACCCAAGGCTCTGTTTTATATGTGATGTCTTTTTACCACTTTGTGTGGTGTCTGCTCACAGATTACTCAGTCTCACTGAAGAGACGGAATGTAGAAGACAACATAAGGGAATATGTAATCTAGTGTTAAATTCTATAGTGTGACAAGATGTAAGGAGTTTATTCATTCAGTAATGTATATTGAGTACTTAGTGTGTGCAGGGCTCTATTATAAGTACTAGGGATATAGCAGTGAATGAGATGGGGAAATCCTGAAGTTATGTGCTTCAGAGAAGTTTTAGAAGGGTTTCTATGTGAGTTTTCCAAGGCATCATGATTTGGTAAAAAGCACAGGGTACTGAAAGTTAGGAAACTTGTTTCTCTGCTACTTGCTATGTGTGACATTGTTGCTTCAACTCGCCATGTCTTATTGGCGGACCCCGTCCATAAACTGAGATGTTAGTTTTGCAAGTCCCACCCTGACTAAAAGGTGCGTCTGAGTCTGTATTCTAGCTTAATGGAATAATTGCTCTAAAGTGTTTTAGTCCTCATCAGACTTCCTGACCTAAAAAGTGGGAATGCCACCTCTCATCTCATAGTGATAAGACCCTGTTTCCGTAGTGAAATGCTGCACTAACACGCATTCTAGTCATCCTTCATTTTTGAAACTCTGGGGAAATAAGAAAGGGAGATAGAGGCCATGCTCAGCCTGCAGGTGCAACAGCCCCCACCCTTAACCGGGTGACATCTGAGGACCTGTGAAAAGCTTTGAAGTAACTAATGACTTTCCACCCTCTTCCTACTCCTTCCTGTTCAGGCCTGGAAGAAACGCTGGTTTATCCTGCGGAGTGGGCGGATGAGCGGTGACCCAGATGTTCTGGAATACTACAAGAATGATCACTCCAAGAAGCCCCTGCGCATCATCAACCTGAACTTCTGCGAGCAGGTGGATGCAGGCCTGACCTTCAACAAGAAGGAGCTGCAGGATAGTTTCGTGTTTGACATCAAGACCAGCGAGCGCACCTTTTACCTGGTGGCCGAGACGGAGGAGGACATGAATAAGTGGGTCCAGAGCATCTGCCAGATCTGTGGCTTCAATCAGGCTGAGGAGAGCACAGGTATGGGAACAAACACGGACCTTTCTCAGAAGGGGCTAGGCACTTCCTGGGCGGGGCTGGGCACTTGGGGCTAGGATGATGGCCCTCATATTCCTTGAATCAGGAGAACAACCTGTAGGTAAAGGCTTTCCTCTGTGGCAGAGGAGTAGTAGGCAAAGGGTAAGAGTGTGAAGGGGTAGCCAAATATAGAGGGCCTCCTAGCACTAAATATGCTCAAGTGGGAAACAGATATGTTGGGGTTATGATGAAGCTCGAGGTACTTGATGGTGTTGCTTCAAGTACCTCCATGCCACCACATTTCGCAGGTCTGCACCTTTCTCCCCTTCCCTCAGCTCTCTAGCTCTTTGTGCCCTGTTAAATGTCAGCCATCCCATAGGGCAACTCACACCTTTATCCCTTCTCTGATGCATCTCTGTCTGTTCCTGCCATCTATTTCAGACCATCCTGCACAGTTATCCTTGCCACTTTTTTTTGGCAGGGGGAGGTTTGGGATCCCGTGTGATTATTATTGATGTATAATCCAGTGTTCATTATATTTACTTGGGAAGGGACAGTCATGAGGGGGAGATTCTGATTTGTGTTGGGTTTTGTTAACCTTCAAAAAAAAAGAGTAGCTCAACTTTTCAAAATAAAAGTTTTAAATTGCAGAAACGCTCTTTGACATTTGTTGGGGCTCATCCTCAAGTCTGGGATGATTGAAGAGTAGGGTTTTTTTGAGGCAGATGGAGACCCTAAATTAGTAGTTTCCTGAACCTGGTTACATATCAGAAGTAGAAGAACATTTTTTAAATGCTGATGCCAAGGACCCATATCAAATCAGTTAACCAAGAACCTCAGGGGTGGGACCTAGGCATTAGTGTCTTTTGAAAACTTCATTCTAAGTAGCAAGGGTCTGGGGCTCAGCATCCGTTTTCTGTACGTAAATGAAGGCCTCATACAGTCTCTGATTCATATACCTGTTTTCTAAATTTTTTACAGCCCTTTAAAACAAAAACCATTCCTAGCTCATCAGCAACATCGTCCTCATCTGGGAATCTGTTAGAAATGCAAATTCTTGGGCCCCACTCCAGACTTACTGAATCAGAAACTCTGGGCGTGGAGCCCAGCAATCTGTGTTTTGATCAGCCTGCCAGGTGATCTGATGTTTGAGAACCGCTGGTTTAGATTCTTGCTGCTCAGAGTGGGGTTTGTGGACCAGCAGCGTCAACCTCTCCTGGGAACTTGTTAGAACTGCAGAAGACTTCCACCCAGACTTACAGAATCAGAATCTGTGTATCTTTAAAACTTCTTATTCTGAAATAATGTTACAATTACAGAAGAGTTGCAAAAATTGTACAGCAAGTTCCCATATATCTTTCATTCAGCTTTTCCCTGACGTTAACATCTTGCTTAACCAGGTATAGTGGTCAAAACTGAGCAGTTAACATTGATTGGTACAGTACTATTCACTGCAGTGTATTGGGATTTCACTTGTTTTTCACCAGTGTCTTTATTCTGTTCAGGATTCAATCCAGGATAGCACATTAGATTTGGTAGTTCTGTCTCCAGGGCTCCTCCAGTCTGTGATGACAGTTCCTCAGTCTGTCTTGTCTTGTTTGACCTTGACACTTTTAAAGAGTACTGGTTAGGGGGCTTCCCTGGTGGCGCAGTGGTTGAGAGTCCGCCTGCCGATGCAGGGGACACGGGTTCGTGCCCTGGTCCGGGAGGATCCCACATGCCACGGATCGGCTGGGCCCGTGAGCCATGGCCACTGAGCCTGCGTGTCCGGAGCCTGTGCTCCGCAGCGGGAGAGGCCGCAACAGTGAGAGGCCTGCGTACAGCAAAAAAAAAAAAAAAAAAAAGTACTGGTTAGGTATTTTGTAGAATGTCCCTCCATTTGGTGTTTTCTCATGATTAGATTGAAGTTTTGGGGAGACTACCACAGAGGTGATGTGCCTTTTTCTGCACGTTGTATCAGGGGGCACATGGTGTCAATACGTCTTATTACTGGTCATGTTAACCTTGATCACTTGATTAAGGTAGTATCTGCCAAGTTCCTCCACTGTAAAACTACTATCTTTGCTTTTGTAATTAATAAATAGTTTGGAGGAAATACTTTAATCATGTGCAAATATCCAATTTCTCCTTAAACTTTTGCGCACTAGTTTTAGCATTTATCAGTGGATCGTGTTTACAACAATTATTACTGTGGTATTCTAGTGAATTTTTCTATTTCCCTCAGAATCCACATTTTATTAAGATCCCTAGGTGATTTGTATGCACGTTAAAGTTTGAGAAGCTCTGGTCTGGATTATTTGTCCACAAACCTGGTGCCTTATCAGAATCACCCTAAAAACTTTTATCTAACTTACAGGTACTAATTCAGTAGATCTGGCTTAGGGCTGAGGAATCAATAGTGTTAAGAGATTCCTCCTATAGAATGGGAGGAATTATTTCCAAATCATATCTGATGAGGGTCTAGTATCTAGAATATAAGAAGAATTCTTACAACTAAATAACAACAAGAAAAAGACAAATGACCTCATTTAAAATTGGGCAAAGGATCTGAATAGACATTTCTCCAGGGAAGATGTACAAATGACCAGTAAGCCCATGGAAAGATGTTGAACATCATTAATCATTAGGAAGATGCAAAGCAATACCACTAGCACTTCACACCCACTAGGATGGCTGCAATCAAAATGTGGACAATGATAACTGTTGGCAAGAATGTGGAGAAACATACATTGCTCATACATTGCACCTCATACCTTGCTGGTGGGAAAGTAAAATGGTACAGCTACTGGAGAACACAGTGTGTCAGTTTTTTAAAACCCTAAACCTATGATCCAGCAATTCCACTCCTAGGCATATACTCAAGAGAAATGAAAATATGTTCACACAAAAATTTATAGACGAATGTTCATAGAAACGCTATTCATAATAACCAAAATGTGGGCACAACCCAAATGTCCATTAATGAATAAACAAGATGTACGTGTGGCGGAGTGCATGTGTAGTGAGCACTTTTAAGATCTGCTCTCTTAGCAACTTTCAAGTATACATTTGTTACAGTATTGTTAACTATAGTCACCATGCTATATATTACATCCCTAGGATTTATTCATTTTATAACTGGAAGTTTGTACCCTTTGATCCTTACCCATTTCCCCTGCCCCACCCTTGCCCCTGAAAACCACCAATCTGTTCTCTGTTTCTATGAGTCTGGTTATTTTAGATTCTGCATATACGTGAGACTATACAGTTTTTGTCCTTCTCTGTCTGACTTATTTCACTTAGCGTAATGGCCTGAAGGTTCATCCATGTCGTCACAAATGGCAAGATTACCTTCATTTTATGGCTGAATTATATATATATGTATATATATATATATATATATATACACACACTATATATATATGTGTGTGTGTATGTGTCTATAGAATGTGTGTGTGTGTACATATATATATATATATATATATATATATATATAAAATGTGATTTTTTTAATATATAGTCACATTTTCTTTATCCATTCATTCTTCAGTGGACCTTTAGGTTGTTTCCATGTCATGCCTACTGTAGGTAATGCTGAAATGAACATGAGGGAGCAGATATCTCTTCCAGATAGTATATTCAATTCCTTCAGTGATATATCCAGAAGTGGCATTGCTGGGTCATATGGTAGTTCTATTTTTAATTTTTTGAATAAACTCCATACTGTTTTGCATAGTGGCTGTACCAATTTATATTCCCACCTACAGTGCACAAGGGTTCCCTTTTCTCCACATCTCTGCTCACACCTCATATCTTTTTGACAATAGCCATTTGACAAGTGTGAAGTGATATCTCATTGTGGTTTTGATTTGATTTACATTTCCATGATGATTAGTGATGTTGAGCACCTTTTCAGGTAGCTGTTTGCCATTTGAATATCTTCTTTGGAAAAAGGTCTGTTCAGGTTCTTTGCCCATTTTTTAATCAGGTTATTTGAGTTTTTGCTGTTGAGTTATATGAGTTCCTTATATATTTTTGATATTAATCCCTTATCAGACATGAAGTTTGCAAATATTTTCTCCCATTCCTTAGGTTGCCTTTTCATTTTATTGATTGTTTCTTTTGCTGTGCAGAAGCTTTTTAGTTTAATGTAGTCCCACTTATTTACTTTTGCCTTTCTTGCTTGTGCTTTTGGTGTCATATCCAAAAAATCGTTGCCAAGACCAGTGTCAAAGAACTTTTCCTCTGTGTTTTCTTTTAGGATTTTTATGGTTTCAGGTCTTACATCTTTTATCCATTTCAAGTTAATTTTTATGCATTGTGTAAGATAGGGTTTTTTTGTTTGTTTTTATTTCTTTATTTTGGGCTGCATTGGGTCTTCGTTGCTGCATGCGGGCTTTCTCTAGTTGCGGTGAGTGGGGGCTTCTCTTTGTTGCGGTGCACAGGCTTCTCATTGCGGTGGCTTCTCTTGTTGTGGAACATGGGCTCTAGGCTCACAGGCTTCAGTAGTTGTGGCACGCAGGCTCAGTAGTTGTGGCTCGCGGGCTCTAGAGTGCAGGCTCAGTAGTTGCGGCATGCAGGCTTAGTAGCTCCGCAGCATGTGGAATCTTCCTGGCCAGGGCTCGAGCCTATGTCCCCTGCATCAGCAGGCAGATTTTTAACCACTGCACTACCAGGGAAGTCCTAAGGTAGGGTTTTTGTTTGTTTGTTATTTATTTTAGCATCTTTATTAGAGTATAATTGCTTTACGATGGTGTGTTAGTTTCTGCTTTATAACAAAGTGAAGCAGCTATACATATACATATATCCCCATATCCCTTCCTCTTGCATCTCCCTCCCAATCCCACCCCTCTAGGTGGTCACAAAGCACCAAGCTGATCTCCCTGTGCTATGCGGCTGCTTCCCACTAGCTATCTATTTTTGTAGTATATATAAGTCCATGCCACTCTCTCACTTTGTCCCAGCTTACCTTTCCCCCTCCCCGTGTCCTCAAGTCCATTCTCTACATCTGTGTCTTTATTCCTGTCCTGCCCCTAGGTTCTTCATAACCTTTTTTTTTTCTTTAGATTCCATATGTATGTATTAGCATACGGTATTTGTTTTTCTCTTTCTGACTTACTTCACTCTGTATGACAGACTCTAGGTCCATCCACCTCACTACGAATAACTCAATTTCGTTTCTTTTTATGGCTGAGTAATATTCCATTGCATATATGTGCCACATCTGCTTTATCCATTCATATGTTGATGGACACTTAGGTTGCTTGCATGTCCTGGCTATTGTAAATAGAGCTGCAGTGAACATTGTGGTACATGACTCTTTGAATTATGGTCTTCTCAGGGTATATGCCCAGTAGTGGGATTGATGGGTTGTATGGTAGTTCTTTTTTTAGTTTTTAAAGAACCTCCATACTGTTCTCCATAGTGGTTGTACCAAGATAGGGTTTTAATTCCATTCTTTTACATGTGAATATCCAGTTTTCCGAACACCATTTTTAAAATTTATTTATTTAGGCTCCACTGGGTCATAGTTGTGGCATGCGGGATCTTTTAGTTGCAGCATGTGGACTTCTTAGTTGCAGCGTGGGGACTCTTAGTTGCGGCATGCATGCAGGATCTAGTTCCCCAACCAGGGATTAAACTCAGGCCCCCTGCACTGGGAGTGTGGAGTCCTACCCACTGGAACATCAGGGAAGTCCCCCAACACAGTTCATTGAAAAGACTTTTCTCCTTTGAGTATTTTTGGCTCCCTTGTCAAATATTGACCATATATTGGGGCTCTCTATTCTGTTCCTTTGGTCTATGTGTCTGTTTTTCTGCCGGTACCATACTGTTTTGATTACTATAGCTTTGTAATATACTTTGACATCAGGGAGTGTGATGCTTCCAACTTTGTTCTTCTTTCTCCAAATTGCTTTGGCTATTTGGCATCTTTTGTGGTTTCATATGAATTTTAGGATTGTTTTTTCTGTTTCTGTAAAAATGCCATTGGAATCTTGATAGGAGTTGCACTGAATGTATAGATGGTTTTGGATAGTATGGACATTTTAACAATGTAAATTCTTCAAATCCATGAACACAAGATATCTTTCCACTTATTTGTGTTGAAGTTCTTAATTTTTGATCATGGAGCCCTGCATTTTCAGTTTGTACTGAGCTCTGCAGGTTATGTAGCTGATTGTGCCTGGACTAGATGTCCTGCCCTAGGAATTATGTGATCTTCCTTGAGGAAGGATTATGAGCCCCCATTTTACTCTTAAGTCCTTTGGTATAATTTTTGCTTCCTGTGTGGACTTTTTTGTTCCCCCCCCCCAAATCTTTGTTTTTTTAGGCTTTATGGATTTTGGTTTTGTTTTTCATTTTATTTTATTCCTGATAAAGAAATAAAATACTCATGCAAAAAAAAAAGAATAAAATAAGAAAGGAATTTTTAAAAAGTGGGAGAAAGAACCCATAGACCCCCTAGTCTCAAAGCTTTCATAAATGTGAGAAATAAGTCCAAGGAATACGTCAGCTTTTTAGGAAATAGGTATAATGGGGTGGAGGAGGAACCAGAAAGCAAATTGCTTTTAAGTGAACTATTCCCTTGTGGGATTAGAGGTGTCCCTACCAAGAAAAACATATCCTTGAGATGTAGCAAAAATTACTCTTGGTGCAAATATCTTTTTTAAAAATCACATATTTAAAAAATAGTTATTTTCTGAATCCCTACTTTTACTATATAGAATTTAAGTATAATTCAAATTCAAATATGTGAAACTACATCATCTGGGCTTGCTTTCTTTGGTGGGAATATTTATTCATTCATACATTGTTCATTTACTCATTCATTCATCAAATCTTCATGGAGCACTCATTCTATGAGAGTCCCTGTCATAATCACTGAGGCTACAGACTATAAAGATGAACCGTAGAGTTCCAGCCCTCAGACATCATAGTCTAGTGGAGGGGACAGACATAACCAGACAGTCACAGGGAAATTCTGTAACAGAGGCATCACCAAGGATGGAGGCACCAGCCCATGCACCACCATCTCAGTTAGGGAAGAAAAGGAGGGGAAGTATTAAGGGGGTGACAAATAATCAAGTCAGTATTTTTCAACAGCTTTGTCTATTAAACAGTATATTCCCTTTAACTTTTAACTTCTTTTTTAAGGGATTATTTTATCAGATGTCTAGTAGTTTAATTACCAGAGTAAGGGTATTATTTGTCTCTGATAGAGGTTTAGGATTTTTTGTGAGATCTTTCTGATGAAGACAAATGGCCTTTTCTTCCCTCTCATAGGAGAATCTGGTATGTAAAAAGATTCAGCCACATAATAGGTTATGTTGTAATTTAGAAGCTGTCTTGAAAGTACATATATTATATCTATAAAACCCTCAGGTAAGGAATGAGAGATTAATCACCCAAGTCAGTGTTTCTTTTCACTGAGAGTCAGGATCTGAGGGAAAGCAGGAAGGAAGTTAACATTTGACTACCTACTTTTGCTTAAGTACTTTATTTCATTTAATCACTTTTATCAACTGTTTCTATTTTTTTCAAATAAAGAAACTGAGTGCTATTTCTTCCCTGCCTAGCACTCCAGGACTAAAACTCTTCTCTGAGCCCAGCCTTGGGTGGGTTCAGATGGGCTATCCAATTCTCATCTGCCTGAGATTCTTCCTAAAGACAACTGCTGCTCTCCTTTTGCTGAGGCTCGTTGAGAACAATCCAATCACCTGGGTGTTAGCGTCAGCACCTGCCTTACGTGAGGAGCATCCTGCACTGATATCTAACCTTCGGTGGCCACAAAAGGAAATTATAGGAGCTGTGTATTGAGCATCTACTCTATGTCAAATAAGGACTTTACATAAATTCTCACTAAAAATTCATAGTAATCCTTTGAGGTAGCAACAATTTTGACTCAAGGTCACAGCTAGAAAATGATGGAGCCAGGATTCTAGTCTAACCCAGGTCTGACTGTGCATTGTAATATGCTGTCTCTTTGTCCTGGACCTCCTGGAATATGAAAATCTGCCAGAACCAAGCCCCGATAGTTTTGCCCCTGTGGACACCATGTATTAGATTGGAAGCACTCCTTGACCCCTTCCACCAGAGTCCTACAGCTGGCTCAGTTTTCCCTCCTCACCAACCCATTTTGCTGAAATCCTTGGGCTCGAATATTCCAAGAATTTAGTAACTTCTAGAGCTTTAATCCAGCCATTAGGCTGTATTGGTGAGTCTGTAGGCTGGGGACGAGGAAGCCTGAACTCACATCACAACTCTGGGGTGATGTGAACAAGTCACTTGATTGAGGCCTTAGTTTCCTTTCTTCAAATAGAGAGAAAATCCTCTTTTCACTCAGTAATTCTGCTTCTCTATGGGTTCATCAACGCAGACCTTAGACCACTGGCAGCCCCTCAAGTTTCATATTTCCCAAAGGAATATTCACACTGTATTCTATGTAGAGGTATCTCCTGGAGCTGTGCAGTCCATACCCCTGCTTGCTGTTGGTCCTGTAGAAATTTCTTCCCATGGGGAGCTTCCTTCAAGCAGATACTCCTTCTTTCCTTTCTTTTTTAAAAAGAGTTGTGATGGGACCCGTAAAAAAAGCTTGTGTTTTTCACTTTTAGCTGGAAGCGGTTCTATAGCAGATGGAGTCTTTTTTTAATCCTTCTTGCCACCCCCAGCTTCTTCTTTCTGCTGCCACTCTCCAACTCCTCACGTATTCCAGCCAAAAATGCCTAGGATAAAACCTGTCTAGGATCAAGACCAAACCAGGAGTGCCACTGAGTTCGAATATTGACACAAGTGTGGAAGAAACAGCCTCCTGATAGAGAGCTCTTTCCAAAAGGAAACCAGGCACGATGCTCAGAAAGGAAAAGCAATTCTAAGAATGAATATCAAGATTTCATATCACATACATGGAGTTTACTTGTTGTTTGTTTGGGGGTGGGGGTGTGTACATGTACGCACAGGCAACAATAAGAACCCCGCCTTCCTCTGGGAATCAAAATAGCCTTCAATCCCCCAAGTCAGGGGGCAGAAAGCTGCTCTGAGCTGTGTTTACGAGCAGGCGGGTCCAAGTCCTCACATTTGTGGCCCTGTCGTGGGCAGCTGTCCCTGACCAGATGTACCACACATAAAAAGAAGCAGCTCCCAGCACAGAGCGTGGATGAATGATTCATGGGCTCAGGAGTCATCCACTGTTAGGAAAGCCCTCACCCCTTTGAATCCTCTAAGCTGAGGGCTTCTCCTTCCCACTCATCCCCTCCCTCCTCCCTCTATTCCGTAGCTGGTCCAGGACCTGCACAGCCCCTTACTCTAACGTGCACTCTGAAAGGCACCCTAGCTGCTGCTGTTTATTTGCTCTAGGATGTTGAAATAGTAACTCTATTTCTCTGAGGTGTTATTATCTGTAAAATGGAGATTATGCTCCCTTGCAGAGGGGTTGGGAGGAAGCTGGGAAAACGTATAGGCGCACAATGTGAACGGTAGCTGCTTGTTTCGCTGCTTTCCGTGTCGTACTTTTGGTGAAAGTGATGATTTTTATATCTGGAGGTCAAGATGAACAGGATATGATTTAAGTATCTGGTGTTTTTAGAGAACTTTACAGTCTACACAACACTTACGCAGTCTCCTTTGCATATAAAGAAACAAAATAAGCTAGGCAAGGCTGCTAGCGCTATTCCTATTGCACAAATAAGGAAGCTAAAGTTTAAAGGCACTGACATTGCCAGAAAGCAGTGTTGCCGGATCTAGAATCCAAGGCTTTTAACTCCACCCTAGGGCTGTATGCTCTAACTCCTTCTCACTTATCCGAACCCCTTTTCACAGACCTGTTTATTGTGGCTGCTTGTAAATCACAAAATAGCCAGCAAAGAGGAGAAGCAAGAAGATGATCACTGAGAACTAAACATTTGGAAAGTAAAGTGCTGTCTATACATTAATGTTAATCTCGGACGGCTAAATCAGCAAGATAACATGATCTGTCTCAGAGTAGCCAACAAACTACTGTGAACTAAAGCTCAGGGAGTTTAGGTCACCAGAGCCCCGTTTGCAACTCTTGAAGATTTTGAAATTAAGGCCAGTGCCTCCTCCATATCCTGTCTATTATTGTAGCTTTTTTCCTTCTTGAACTCCCTAGCAGGAATTTCACAGTAGTTGCATGACTAACTCTATAGAAAGATGAGCTCCCAGAGTTCCAACCGACTGTTCTTTATCTGTTCCCCACCATTTCTCTACTAAATTTTGGGTGAGACTGCCCCCTACTTTAAATATTTTGTGAATATTTACACTTCTAGTAATCTGTGAATTTCCCCAGTAACTCAACAGCAGAATTATTTTAAGTCCTGGTTCCCTTCCAGGATGAAACTATACCCACAGGTATGCGTTTGGGGAAATCTTCAGCCCCCAGTGGAGGAATGTTATCAGGGTCTTCAAACAGCTCCTTCCTCTCCAGAGAGAATGATTGGTGCCTTAAAGGTCAGGACCCCTTATTCCAGCTGGACTTCTCACAGCAGGGAGGGCCGTAGTGGAGACAGGCAGTCCACTCAGGTACCTTCTGGTGACCTTGGTCCCTTCCCCCACTACCCTGACGCAGTGAGTGGGAGTGCCAGGGAGAAGCTGGGAGTGGAGGACAGTGGGGACGAGAGAGGCCTTTCTAGGAGACCTGACCCTTTCTCTCTTCTCATTCCTGGGAGGAACTTTTCCTCCCTTGTTCCCTCCCCTACCTTTTGTTTTCTGGGTTTTTTTTTTTAACTGGGGTCAGATCTCTCACTCCTCTGGGAGACCCTTGTTGGAAGCTTAGAGAAAATGTGGGAGGTGATAGGCAGCTTCTCCCCAGGCTTACACAGGTGCCTGGAGGAAAGAAGAACAGAGTGGAGACTGATCCGGGCCCCAGCCCAGAGGCAGAGGCTGCTCTCTGAATCACCCACCCTTTTTTTCCAGAGACAGTGGGGAAAATAAACATCCAGACCAGTTTCCAGCCAGATCTGAAATCCTCATGCCTTAAAAAAAAAAAAATTGGTATTCTAAATAACCCTGAAATATCAGACCTTCCTCCTCAGTCTTTTGTTTATTTGTTGTTTTTTTGTCTACAGCTGGGTCTTGTCACCCTGTGAGTAGGCTTTGAGTTGGGACATGAACTCTGTAAAATCCCCACAGACACTTTTGCCTTATCCTGGAACAGGCTTCAGCCCTGACCTGCAGCAAAGTCCAGACCCTCTGGAGGAGGAAAGGGCGACAGGGAGAAACCTGACCCTTTTCTTTTCGTTCTAAGCCTTGATCCTCCTTCCTACTTTCCCTTGTATACCAGACACTCCCCCACACCGTCCCAGCCAGCCAGCGTAAAGTCTAATGTACCTGCCAAACCCACAGACTGTTAGAAATGAGAGTGTCTCATCCCAACTCCTCAACACCAGAAGCTTTGGATGGTTCCCCAGACGTCCCATGAGGTGCTCCCCCTTTTTTTTGTTCTTTGAGTATGTCTAATTATCTCTAGTGAAGGAGGGTAATAAATTATTGTTGAATTGGTCCCAGTCCAGATTCTAAAGCCCAGTGTAACTCTAGTTTTTGGCTGAAGGTAGAATCAGGACTTTGAATTTGGTGGTAAGGTCACTTTGGACCTCTGAAGCTCTTGGTTATGATTAAACATCCAGTTACGTACAGTTCTGCACAGGATTCTGAACTCTGCAAAGGCCTTTGGACTCTACCTTCAAGTTGAGGCCCACCCTGCACTCCAGCATGGAGTCAGGGCTCTGGGATTCTTCACCCTTTTTGCTCAGTTCTGACCCTCATCTTGTGTGCGAGATAAGGTCAGCCCTGGAACTTTGCCTACTTTTTCCTATTCTTGAGTCATTTCCCTGTTAACCTGACTGTCGTATCAAATTCCACCTGGGACTAGACCCCATCCTGCTTTCATTTAGTCCCTCTCAGAGACCCCAGTCTTACCAAAATCCTTAAGCCAGTGGCTGGAGCCCCACGGTCCAGTGGCTGACTTCCGGGTGGCCAGTGGTCTGTCTGCCTGAATTTCTGAAGAAACTCCACTTCTGCTTTCCCTAAACAGCTTCCTCCTCCTTTCGGACTCAGCTGCCCCCATCTCTGGGTGATACCCAGTTTCCGTTTCTGTGTTCACTCATTCAGCACACTGAGTACCTGTTTTTGCCAGGTCCTGTTCTAGGGTCACATGCCAGAGAAGAGCATAAGCCGCGCACCCGCTCTCAGTGACCTCAGGAGCTTTGTCAGATCCTCCAGTTGGAACCCTTCTCAGTGACTGCCTGCCTCCTCTGTGTATAGTTCCAGGTCCTGGGGCCCTCAGTTTTCACCAAGTTTTGCTGCTTTTAACTGAACTGTGCCTGGCTATATGCCAAGATACAGCTAACAGATTAAAACAAAATTGAGGTTAACCTCAAGTGTGAAAAGAAAAGAAAAATTTTTTTTCAATTTCTGAATTTAATTTCAATATCAAGCCCCTATCTGGCTAGTGATAGAAATCAAAGTTCTAATCAACTTAGGTTAACACTGATCAATACAGGATTTTCTCAGTTACTTCAGGTTTCTCTTCTTTCTTCTCTTTCTTCTCTTTTCTCTTTTTCCTCACATAAATGGAAATAAATACACCAGATATTTATTTTTTCCACCTCTTTATTGAAGTATAATTGACAAAACTGTATATATTTAAAGTGTACCTCATGATGATTTGATATATGCAAACATTGTAAAATGATAGCCACCATCAGGTTAATTAACACATCCACCACCTCAGAGTTCAGGTTTCTCTTGTTTTCTCCAAGTTCCCAGAAGCTTAGGGAACTGGAAGTAGTTCACTGAGGCTGGAGCTCAAAGTCTGGGACTGAGGGGAGATATGTCAGAGACCTGAGAATGAGAACGTGACCCTTTTATCTTTCTGTCACCACATTAGTAGAGACACATAGTGGCTGCCCAACGATGATTCAAATGAATGATTTAGTTATAGTGTTTGTTTATAACTTTGTAAATAGTTGTAGTTACATAAAATTACAGTTTAAAAAATGACAACTTATTTCTAAACGTTGTTTTGAGAAATTCACTGTTGAGGAGGGGGAAAAAAAGAAGCTTCAAAAACATTCTAACCTTATTAACAGGACATAGAGTCTAAAATTCCATATATTGAAATAGTGGTATACAATGAAAAAGAACAATTTTTAAAAAGCAAAGAAAAATTGAAAATGGATGATGTTCTAACTAGTCTGAAGAGGTAGGATATGAACTTTATTTTACATATCTATCATTTATTTATTGTTTGCTTTTATTCCCCACCGCCTCACTTCTTGTATGGATGAGGTCAGTGAACGAATTCTTCATGGCTGGTGAATCATAGCAGCCAAAACACCCAGCCAAGACAGAGAAGGCAGTAGATTTCATAAACTGAGAAAATTCTAGAATATGAGATCTTGAAGGGCCCTTAGAGAGTGTTTTGTTCCAAACTCCTCAGATGACAGTGTCTGGAGGTCAAGAGAGGGGAGCTGAGTTGCTCAAGAGCATACAGCTGACTGGCAAGGCTAGAATTGAAGCCCAGGTTTCATCTTATACTTGTATGATGCGTGTGTGTGTGCCTGTGTGTGTGTATATATATATATATACACACGCACACACACACATACACACACACACACCGGTTCAGGAGGTCAATCTAGTACAAAGAGCAAAGAGCATAGGTCTTGGAATCATAAATACAGGAATCCACAACACTGATGAGTTCGGTCTTAACACGGTCTTAGGCAAGTCAGTTTTCTTTTCTGAGCCTCAATTTCTGCCTCAGTAAAATAGAAACAAGACTTTCTTCACAATATTATGATGAAGATTATATAAGAATCCACTTAAAGCATGGCGTTTGGTACATGATAAGCACACATTAAGTATCTGTCCGGTGTATGGCTAATAAATTGTTGCGGCCTTCTCTGTGATCATGGCAGCCCTTTGAGTGTGTATACCGTGCTATTCTTATCTCCCCAAAACTGAAACATCCTAAATAACACGATCTCTATTTTCCCTGATCTTGGAAACATTCTTACTGTGTGTGATTAATATGTTTATCAAATAAGCCTTGCTGACTTTCCTGATTTGAGATGCATTATACTTAAGTTATTGAGGTGCTCAAAAAACAAAGGTGTTTCTTTAAATATACTACTACTAACAGTAAGAGATAATGTTTATGTAGAGCTTACCATGTAGAGGCAGTGTTCAAAGCATTTCACAGATCTTAACTCATATAATCTTATGAGGTAGATACCTATCATTATTCCCATTTAACAGATGAAAAAGCTGAGGCACAGAGAGGTTCAGTAACTTTCCCTAGTTCTTACAACTACTAAGTAAAGGACCTGGGATTCAAACCCAGACTGTATGGCTGCAGAATCCATGTTATTAACTATTAACCCATACCCTGAAATTCTAGATATAGTTCCTTGCCTCACACTGTCACGATACCTGTTTAGGGTCTTCAGCATGTGCATGAAGACCTGAGAAAGACTCACTGCTGTCTCTGCTCTCTTGTGATGACCTTCTCTGGCTTTGCCAAGAAGGTTTCCCAAGCCTGTCAACACAAGTCGATCATATTATTCTCTCGTACCTTTTGATTCTGTATGCTGACTAGAAACTAGCATGTTGTTTGTGCCCAAGGTGTGCTGAAATGAAAGTGAATATGATTTCTTATAATAATATTCATGGGCTCTCCACACTGGCTTTTCCTGTGATTCTTCTTCTTGATTATTCCAAAACATGGGTTTGGGATTCACTGGTCTTGGTTTCAGCCCGCTTCTGTCTCCTTAGTGAGCAGCTTAAGTTAGGTACTAAGATTTTTGAGAGAGGACATGATTGTACAAACCAGAAGGAGAACTTGTAGTCTGGGGGCTGGCAAACTTTCTCTCTAAAGGGCCAGATAGTCAATATTTTAAGCTTTACCACCTGAACGTTCTTTGTCACAAGTACTCAACTTTACATAGAAGCAACCATAAAGAATATGCACATGAATAGGGATAGAACTTTATTTATAAAATCAGGCAGTCGACGAGATATGACTTATGGTCCTTAGTTTGCCAACTCCTGTTCTAGTATAATAATATGCCTTGGCAGGCCCACTCAGGTACATGTACATACGGTCTTAGTGTGCTGGCCGTCCTAGGGATGTTAAGAAACAACCCTCCCTTTTGGATCCCAGTGAAAAAAACCTAGGGTTGCTGAGGTATCAAGACACAAGGCTGGAAGATGAATAGGGGAAGCTACAGGTATGAAGCCAGGAGATTGTTGTGACCCCAGGACTGGAGACAGTGGCTGAGAAAGAGCTGCCGGCTGGAAGCTGAGTCCTGCCAGGCTCTCTGCCTGCAGTCCTCTACTCACCAGTCAAAGGCCAGTTGAATCCATCTGCATGCTCTGGTACCAGTCCTGCCTCTAATCAAACCCTGAAGGTCTGCAGATGCCGTTCACACACCAGGTTACCCCAGGGATGGAGTGCTAAGGGGAGACGTTCCCTTTGTGGAGCACTGATATACAGACACAATGGCATTCCTTGACTCTCCAGGACAACGCTGCAGGTAGCTATTCGTAAAAATTTTACAAATTAGGGCACAGATTCGGATACCATTCCTAGGTTCCACAGCAAAACACTCAGATTCAGATTTCAAAATCCACGTTCCTTTCCCCTAACCACACTGTCTCTCCTACAGCCACAGTTCTGGGTCAGGTAATGCTGTGGATCTCATAATTCCCTAGGCAAACTGGAGCTCTTAGAATCCCAGCCTCACCATCCAGACAAGAGCAGTTTCAGGGATTGTTCTTGTGATTATTGCCACTGGTAGTGATTCTTGATAAACTCCCATCATTGGAATACCTGACACTTGTGTTTCACGCTGATAGCCAGTTGTCTCTTAGTGAAAGTCACTGTGAAAGGAAGGGGAAGCTTACCTCTTATGAAGTTGGTTAGCTTAAAAATACAGTGATATAGTTTCGATATTTTTGTGGAAAGGTCACAAGGGTCAGATGCATCATTGACATGTGAACTTATGGTGCCCACTAGATGGATTGATTCCCATGGGAATACTAATGAGTCCCCAGAGTTCCTTGGGGGAAGGGAGAAGTGCTGCCCCAAGTATACATTTGCTCTTCCCAACTGCAGTATAAGCTCATAGAGCAAGGACAAGATCCACTCTTTTTGTCAGCCTGAAGCTCTTAGCAGAGTGCCCACGGTCAGTACTCATGCCCCTAAGTTAACAAGAGTGCTTCATTCCAATTATGGATTGACTCTTTGAGGGGGACACGCAGTCAACCGAAGCCCCCTCAAAGGAGCAGGAGTAAGGTCTGTCACAACTGGGGTGTGCTGTCCGTGTGGCAGGTGAGATAAGAACAAAGCTGACCTGTCCGATGTGAACTGGACAATGCATGTGTGGCTAAATATAGACCAGCTGTCCAAAACCAGAAACACACACAACTCAGACAGCCTTGCTAAGTGGTAACAGTTCCTCCCACCCTGAACAGCAGCTTACATTCAGATCCTGGAGCTCTTCACTCCTTCTTCTGACACAAAGAGGAAAGATTCTGACAAAACGTATTGCCCTGGTATGTTTATTGAGCACCTTGTTCTAATCTGGACGTTTAGTAGACACACAGCGTTGTGCTGAGCACCACCAGAGAAACAGATGGTCTGGGTCCTAACTTCTAACAGCTCACGGTCTGTTTAGTATGAGAGGTTTGTGAATGCCCAGCATAAAATAAAAAACAAAATGAAGTACGGTAAAAGGTTTAGAGGAAGGCATAATTAGTTCTCACCAGAGACCTTATAGAAAGCATGGCATTTGCTGTGGACCTTAGTTTCCCATCTCTGAAATGAGATGCCACAGGGCAAAGGAAGGTTATGTAAGGACGTGTGACCAGAGACTGTGTGACATGCCTGCGAGCTGCAGCCACTCACTCTCTTTGCCCTGTGCCCCTTCACAGGATTGATTTCTGCTAAAGTAGACCAAGAGATCATATCCGTCAAGGTCAGGGTGCTGTGACTTGGCCCTTGGATCTCTGAGATGGTGTTTTTTCCCAGATCCTTCCTCAGAAGGGGAGTGGGGAGGCCTGGTTCCTGAAAGGTCTCACAGGGTCTCATGTTACTGCCTGTCTGCCTCCCCTTTTTTCTTCCTCTGTTTTATAGTTTTTATAAACACTAGAAGACTTATATTTTTGAACTTGGGGAATTATTTATACTAGTCTTTAGTAGTTGGATCCAGCAAATGTCTACTTACCATGCAAATATGAATAACATTATAAACTCACGACAAAATAGCAATCCCGCTGGCCAGTGTCCTGGTGGTCAGATCTCCTGGCTTGATTACCACCCCCCCTTTATAGAGAATATATCTTCATTCACATTGATACATCTTTCTACTGGTACTGCAGAAGGACCCCTGGACTAAGAGATCTGAGTTTTCATTTCAGGGTT